>NC_134398.1:102221385-102348885 GCF_050003625.1 Haematobia irritans
AAATTCTCAAATTTCTAGCCTAAAATTAAAATTTCTACGGAACCGGAGATTCAAAAAACGAATCTGAAATTGCACGTTCACCCCTAAGACTATTATTTAACCGAAAAAACAAAAGGAATCATTTCTAGTCCTAAAAATATAATAATATATATATATATATATATATATATATATATATATATATATATATATATATATATATATATATATATATATATATATATATATATATATATATATATATATATATATATATATATATATATATATATATATATATATATATATATATATATATATATATATATATATATATATATATATATATATATATATATATATATATATATATATATATATATATATATATATATATATATATATTTCTAGCCTAAAATTAAAATTTCTACGGAACCGGAGATTCAAAAAACGAATCTGAAATTGCACGTTCACCCCTAAGACTATTATTTAACCGAAAAAACAAAAGGAATCATTTCTAGTCCTAAAAATTGCTTATTTTCATATAAACTATTTCAAATAAAGTCAGCATACAATGACATATTTCCTACATAATTCCCTATTAAAGATTGCTCATTTCCCTAAGTAATCTGGTTGTGAAAGAAGAAAATTTAATCTACTTAAAATTTATTTAAACAACAAGAAAGCTAATTTATACCTAAAATTGCACATCTCTCTTAATTTTTTTCTTTGAATTTGCATGCATGTGGCAAAATGGTTAAAAAATATATCGTCAAAAAACGTGTAAAAGTGAAATATTTAAAGAACCGTAAAAAAAAAAAAAAAAAAATATATATATATATATATATATATATATATATATATATATATATATATATATATATATATATATATATATATATATATATATATATATATATATATATATATATATATATATATATATATATATATATATATATATATATATATATATATATATATATATATATATATTATATATATATATATATATATATATATATATATATATATATATATATATATATATATATTATTTCGCCAACAAAAATTTGCATTCCCTTTTGCAAAAAGTTTATACCGTTATTTGCAACAGGTTTATATTTATTTCGTTTCTTTTACATTTTCCCTTTCGATCTATCTTTTTTGCAATTTCTTATCACAAAGTTTCATTTCATTTTCTTTTGGTCGCTTAAAATTAAATTCATATTCGCCCAAATCTTTATCATTCATTTCGTCGTATGTTAAAGAGAGTGATATCGACAAAGAAGAGAAGTTGCCTAAAACAGAAAAGGTGATGGATGTCGCAAGGGAGTAAAATTAAAACTGAAGTGATACAAAGTGAAGCGAAAGCAACAAACATATTCAGTATATGTATATATATACAAATCTATTAAATCATCGTTAATATAGTTTATGTGAGCGTGAAACTTAATTTGTGAAATAATTTGTTTAAAAATAAATCATATTAATTCTGTACAATATATTAAATAACACAGTTTCGGGTCGCGCGATTAAAAACAAAACACACACATACACAAAAAAAATCTTAGACCTGCATCTCAAAGCTAAGGTAAACTTGTTAGTAAATTTTACAACACAAAGTAGGTAAACGTTTTTGAACTAACCCATATTATTTGCTTTACCCAAACACTGTGCATATGACAAGATATAAATCATAGGAGAAAAAGAACACTCTCACATACACAATTCCAATACACACATACAAGCTCAAACTGTTATACTGCCTCACTATCTCTCTCAAATATTCTCTCACCAAACTAAATCTGGTATACCGAACAGTGTTTCGTTACCACATCTTGCACACAGTGTTGTGTAACCTGAATTTTGAGGACAATACAAAATCACAAAATTATTAAAAAATATATGCAGAAGAATAACTTATTATATCCATGGAACGATTGGAGAGTCTATTCAAATTTATATGGCGAAACTGAAATAAATATAAAATCGTTTCTCATGAAAGAGAAATAATTTAGTGGAAAATTACATTCATACAAAAGTCTGAGTTGAATATGAAATTGCTGTACATAGATGCAGATAAAAATAGAATATTCTATCCAAAGCATTTGAAATAATAATAAATTTGAACTAACAACGATTAAACTAACCCTAATTCATAATTTTATTTTCATATACATATTTATTTATTACATATCATATGCCCATTCGATTCTTTTGTGTTTTTAAATTTATCGAAAAGAGAGTAATTGATCTCTATCGTCGATATTTATGGTTTCCGGAATTTATGAAATGATACTGTGAAAATTTAACAAGTTATATTCTCGTGGAATAAGAGTCGTTTGTACTGGAGATTTTGAAGTGAAATTATTGTTATCATTATTAAATTCTGTCTTTCGGCTGGTTTACGATTACCAAAGAAAAGCTCTTTCGTATATTTATTTAAAACCGTCTCAGTCGGTCAGGTTTCAAAATAACCTGTAGTTACATTTGTGTCGAATTTCTAAAGTCGGGTTTACAATCAATCTACGATCTATACATTCCCAACTGATGTGTAGCAATTATGTTCTGACTCATTACACACTTTCAAACTTTCGTCCGGTTTACAATTAACCAATAGCTAGACATTTCAACTGATGTGTAGCAGTTCGAAGGTGTAAAGATAATTTCACTTGGCATATCTAAGTTTCAAACATTTTCTATTTCTGTGAAATATTTTTTCTCTGTGAAATATTTTTTTTCCATGGTCTTAAGTTCAATATATCTTTTCTTACCATCCAACCCATAAATTCGTGGGAACCCTTGCAATTATTTGGAAATAAAACGGGTTATGACATTTTCTGCCTGTTAGTTATAAGTAAGTAGTTCTACGTCACATACCTACTTTTCGATTTTTACAATACCTATTGGATTAAAGGTTATAAGAAAACCGACATATTTGTCATTTGAAGAAAAAGAAACACCTAAGTTACCGATTTTCGATCTATTGAGATTTCATTTGAAAGTATTGTAAATTTGAAATTCACCGTACATTTGCCCTTCTGACTCATTACGGTGATTCTTAAAAGAGGGAAATTCATACTCTCTGTTCTCCTGTATCTAGACATGACATATCCCAAAGATATAGATGGTTCTCTGGCAAATGAAAACACTGTCATGTCGCCACCTATTTATGAAAAATTTGCTTTTATTTGCAATCAAGTAACAGAGTTCTGTTCAAATTTTGAGAATTCAGATATCGCGGATCAAACCGACTCTCTTCTGGAAGTCAAACTGGATGACTTAGAAGGGAGATGGGGGAAGGTTCAAGGTGAATATGAAAACTTGATGCTGTGTTCTGAATCTGTTGTTCCTAATGAGTTAAAACAGAATGCAAAAGTTAACTTCAATATCTGCTCTGAGGCTTATTATGAAACACGAGCTCAAATTTCAGATATCTTAAGAATATCAATTAATACTGCACCTCGCAGGACAGCGCGTCTAACTCTTAACCCTTACAGAATCTCAGAACCCCAGAATGTTAATACGTCCGAGGTGTGTATAAAAGTCCCCCCATGTGACACGGAGATTTTTAAGGGCAGTTACGAAGAATGGCCATCTTTTCGTGACATGTTCACGGCCGTGTACGTAAATCACCCGAAGCTCACACCCGCACAAAAGCTCTATCATTTAAGGAATAAAACTCGAGGAGCTGCGGGCGCTATAGTAAAGCGATATGCTTTGTGTGATGAAAACTTTGCTTTAGCTTGGAATGCTATGAAAACTCGGTATGAAAACAAACGAGTTTTAGTAGACAACCAACTCAAAATATTGTTCAGTATTCCCGTAGCGAAATCTGAGGATAGTGAATCCTTGCAAAGGATACACTCAACTGTAAAGGATTGTCTCAGTACATTAAGTTCTCTCAGCGTTAAGGTTGAGACATGGGATCCCATTCTCATCTACTTAATATCTACTAAGCTTCCCGAAGAAACTATTTCTCAATGGGAACAATCCCTCAAAACCCATCGTGAACTACCAAGTTGGTCCCAAATGGATGAGTTTCTGGTCAACCGATTCGAGGTTGTGGAACGAATATCCAGTTTTCGAAATTCCAAAATTTACAATGAAATATACCCAAAATGTTCGTCACAAAATCCAAGCAAAGTGCAAACATACACATCTCAGGAAAAGCTCAATTATTCTTGCCAGTTGTGCAACTCAGATCATAATATCCGGGTTTGTCCTGATTTCCGAAATTTTTCTGTTCAAGAACGCATCGATTTTGTGTTTAAGCAGAAACTCTGCAATAACTGCCTCTCTGCAGCTCATTCAAAGTCTAAATGTAAAAGCAAACGCGTTTGCCTCACATGCAAGAAACAGCATCATTCTCTGCTGCATTTAGATAATGGCAAAACCTTGAACAGTGATTCCCAAACTTCTCGAACATCTGGCGCTAATAAATTTATTAGTCAGGATTCCCAACGACTACCCGAACAACCTATTCCTTCTACTTCAAAGGAGGCCTACGCGCGTGTTGACGCAAATTTTTCACAAAATAGTGAAACAATTTTGTTAAGGACCGCATTGGTTCAAATTGAGCATAGAGGTGAGCTCTTTACGATAAGAGCCTTAATTGACTCTGGATCTCAAAGAACCTTTTTATCGGAAAAAATTAGAAATCGATTACAAATTCCTTACCGTAAATCTCGATTTGAAATTGGTGGAATCGGAGGAGTAACTCAAATCGCAGATAAAGAATGCGAGCTACATTTATATGCCCAGAAACACAATGTCCGGTTTTCTATTAACGCGATCATACTCCCAAAGGTTACTAGAAAATTAACCGCTGTCTCTTTTCAAGTTTCCGATCATTCTGCTCTCCTAAGCCTCGACTTAGCGGATCCAGACTTCAATATATCATCCAATATCGATCTAATACTTGGCAACGACTCTGAGCGTTTCGTTAATCTTGACGGTATCAAGAAAAATGTTTATGGTTTCGCATCTGCTTACAACACCATTTTTGGATGGGTTCTCAGTGGGCCAATGCCGACTGAAGCAATCCATGCATGTACTACTAAGGTAGTCCCTTGTGAATCGGATGCTCTCAGTGATGTCCTTCGGAAGTTTTGGGAGATTGAGGAAATCCCATCACACCCAGAGATTTCTGATTCACATAAATTTTGCCAAGATCTTTACGCCACAACAACTACTCGTGATGCGGATGGCCGCTATGTAGTGAGGCTCCCGTTTAAAGGAGAATTCCCAGAAACTCTTTATCTTGGTTCATCAAGATTTATTTCCCTAGGACAATATACTAGAATGGAGAGGGCTTTATCAAAGGATCCCAATCTTCAGGATCAATATAACGCGGTACTTAAAGAATATATCTCGTTAAATCATATGGAGGAGTCTTCTTCTCAAGAGATATCTTCCCAAGGTAAATATTTCTCATTTTACCTCCCACACCACGCGGTGGTACGCCCTGAGCATAAATCCACCAAAGTGCGTATAGTTTTTAACGCATCCCGTAAATCCAATTCGGGAGTCTCTCTAAATGATGTACTCTATACTGGTCCCACGCTCCAAAGTGATCTAATTTCTACGACACTAAATTGGAGAAAGTATAAATACGTGTATAGTGGAGACATACAAAAAATGTATCGTCAGATCAAGATACATCCCGATGACAGAGCGTATCAAAGGATTTTGTTTCAAAAAGATCCAAAGGGCCCAGTTAAGGATTACCAACTGAACACTGTGACATTTGGCATTAGCTGCGCGCCCTTCCTCGCTATACGCACTTTATTACAACTCGCTTCTGATTGTGAACAGCAATTCCCTCAAGTTTCTGATATTATTAGACGAGAAACTTATGTCTATGATATCTTGTCTGGTGGATTTACAATCGAAGAAACTATTAAGTCTCAGAAAGCACTTATCTCAGTACTCAAGACTGCAGGTTTTCCTTTAAAGAAAATAACTGCAAATGATCCCAAATTGCTGGTTCACCTTCCTCCAGAAGATTTGTACGATTTGGATTTATTACGCTTCTCGGAAACCAGTTCCACAAAAACTCTTGGGATAAAGTGGAATGCATTAACCGACAAATTCACATACTCTGCCCTTCCGACCCAAACTCATGACTCGGCCACAAAGCGTCAAATACTTTCTCAGGTGGCTCAACTCTTCGATCCTGCAGGATGGATAACTCCTGTGGTAATTAGGGCTAAAATATTTATGCAACAACTTTGGCTTGAGACTAAAAGTTGGGATGATGACATATCTCCTGATTCCTTGCATATTTGGAATAATTTATTGAATGATTTAACGCAGATAAAAATTATAGAAATATCACGTTGGATTCAATATATGCCTGACGATAAAGTTCAAATCCACGGCTTCCGTGATGCCTCCAAGGGGGCGTATTGTGCCTGTGTCTATCTCCGTTGTCAGACATCGACTCCTACTGTCTTCTCTCAGCTATTCGTAGCAAAAAGTAAAGTGGCGCCTCTAAAACATGTCTCGTTACCTCGTTTAGAGTTAAATGGAGCATTTTTATTGGCCCACCTCGTGAAATATGTGACGCAAATATTTGACGATAACATTGCCTCGATTACACTCTGGTCAGATGCGTCCATTGTTTTAGGTTGGTTGTCCAAACCACCATACTCGTGGGAGACATACGTTGCAAATCGCACGTCTCAAATACACGAACTTGTTCCCAATGCTAAATGGAGATACGTGTCTACACATGACAACCCCGCCGATCTTGACACTAGAGGATCTAAGCCTCGAGATCTCGTTCCCAATACGCTTTGGTGGAATGGTCCACCATGGCTCACTAATCCTGAATCGACTTGGCTATCGAAAAACCCAGTTATTCCATCAAGTTAGCACTGAATCAATCGATGTAATGTCTCGATTTTCTTCATATTCGAGAGCATTTTTCCCACAATTCCCATCCTCAATGGAAAAATAGTCAAATGGTTCAAACTACGAATCTCTCTCAAAATGAGATCCAATTCGTCAAGTTTCGTCTAATATCTCTGGCTCAACAACAATATTATAATTCCGAATACGAAAATTTGAGGAAACGTAGTACTCTCTCTAATAAGAGCAGTTTACTAACTCTGAACCCCTTTTTGGACTCGAACCAAATCATTAGAGCAAATGGTCGCTTATCTAACTCATCCCTTCCGTACAAAGAACGATACCCGATAATACTACCTGGAAATTCCCATTTTTGTCGACTTTATTTATCCCATTTACATGTCTTCCTGGCCCATGGAGAATGCAATTTAATGTGTAGATTTGTGCAAACGGAGTTCTACATTTCCCGCCTAAAAGCTCGCGTAAAGGGTGTCATACACAAATGTAAGATTTGTGTTATATACAAACATAGGGCCAGTTCACAAATAATGGCTCCTTTTCCACCCGAGAGGTGTACTTTCTCACCACCATTCCAAGTCTCAGGTATTGATTTTGCGGGCCCCTTTGAATTGAAAAGCTCCACTCTCAGAAAGGCTCCCATTACGAAAGAATATGCCTGTGTATTTGTGTGCTTCAGTACGAAGGCAGTCCATTTAGAAGCATGTAGTGATTTGTCGTCAGCAGCATTTGAGGCTGCGTTTGTCCGTTTCGTCGGGAGGCGAGGGCTCCCATGTAGAATATTCTCGGACAATGGTCGCAACTTTGTTGGAGCTAGTAGAACTCTCCTTCCTGATTTTACACAGTTTCTACAAATATCGTCCTCTGATATTTCACAGAAGTATTCGGTTCATGGCTTTGAGTGGAAATGTATTCCTCCCCATGCGCCTCATATGGGCGGTCCATGGGAAGCTGCCGTTAAAAGTTTTAAAACCCATTTAAAGAAAATTTCTGGTGCTCATAGATTTACATTTGAGGAATTTTCAACTATTTTGGCCCGAATAGAAGGAGTTTTGAACTCTCGGCCTATTTCGGCTATGACAGAAGATCCAGCAGATCTCACGGCCTTAACCCCAGGCCACTTTTTGAGAGGATCTCCCATATTAGCTTTCCCGGAACCTATAGCTCCGAAATTATCAATAATTAACAGATGGACCAAATTAAAATCTCTCCATCATCAGTTTTCCCTGAGATGGAAAGAGGAATATTTAAGGACAATGCACAAGTGCTACAAATGGAAATATTCCATATCAAACTTAAAAGGGGACGACTTAGTAGTTGTAATGGATGACTTGCTTCCACCCCATGAGTGGCTATTAGGTCGGATCTGATTCGAATGTACGAGTTGCCGATATACGTACAGCAACAGGAATCATAACTCGACCTATAGCAAAGCTGTGCTATTTACCCTTCTGTAATACCACTGAAGATACTCAGATCCAATAATTCCTTACACACTATATCAAACTATTCATCACTAACATACATTTTCATTCATTAACCTCATATCATACATTTCAGATCTCATCAACAGCGATCACCAAATGTTTACAAATGCAAACTCTGCAATAAATTTTACGCGCTTAAGGTTTGCCCAAGGTTTTTACAAATGACCCCCAAGCAACGTAATATATGGGTCCTACGTGAGGTCTATTGTGTTAATTGCCTGGCAAGAAGCCACCGCTTTCGTGACTGCCGATCTGAGAACTTGTGCAAGAAGTGTGGAAGACCACATAATACATTATTACATCCAAATTACACTGAACGCAAACGGAAAACATCCAACAGCACCACCAAGGAACAACCAAGTCAAACCAAAGGTACCAACAACACTAAAACCGGCACTTCCGATACATCCAGTCAGCAAACATCTAATCAAAAAATTATTTCCGAAGCTATACGTGCATTAGCGACCGTACTGTGTACTTCCCCTAAGTAAATCGTGGGGGGAGCATGTCTAAACTTATGTTTAGACTTATTCATAAATTGTAGCTATAGATACATTTGAATTTAACACACTGAATTATTGTGAATCATAAATCGTAGCTATAGATACATTTGAATTTAACACACTGAATTATTGTGAATCATACCGAAATATCAATATAAACTTAAAATCAATGCGCTCATCACTATTACTAATTAATCAGGATGTCTATTGCGAATTATTTTTTATAACCATGATTATTGTATGTAAAAGCGCTTAAGTTTCGTGGTAAGCTTAGAAACTTATAATCGATCAATCTTTTCCCAAATCTTGAACGGTGAGCACAATCTCTAATAAATTCTACATCTCCAAATTCTAAAACCCTTGTATTTTTCTCATTCTCTTGTCTCGGCGGTTTTAATTGTGGAGTCATAATTTCTCATACTAGAGAAATCATGACGGTCATCTAATCCAAACTCTCTTGTTTTACAAAGGTAGCCCATCTGTTGTCCCATCAACCTGTAGGGTCGCTTGTAGCCAGGCATCACATAGTTCTTTTTTTTGGTTTTTTGCAACATCATTTAAGGCACTAGTCTTTTGAGACAAAAATAAACTGATATAAAGTAGAATAAAATAAAATAAAATAAAAGCAGAATAAAATGAGATGAAATGAAATAAAGTACAATAAGATAAAACATAATAAAATGAAGTATAATACAATAAAATAGAATAAAATAAAATACAATAGAATAAAATTAAATAAAACAAAATGATTTAGAGTAGGAATTGAACCCAGACGTTCAGCGTCGTACTCGGAGGTTCTACCCACTGACCCAACTTAAGCCTGAAGGCTTGCTTGGCTAATATTGCTGCGGTCGCTTCAGTTGGCAATGCTTGTTTTGGTTATAGAAATGGTGTAAAACAATAGGTATGCTAGAATACTTGTTATTTTCCGAGTGGTTGAACTTGTATTTTGTTTTTATATTTTCATACGACATTTTCGAAATAGCTGCGAATTTCCAATTTTTTTTGGAAATTCCAGACTTTCCATCGATTCGTACTCTATATATAGGACAAAATTAAGAGCAGTCGTCAGTTTTATCTTGTCACGGACAACTTTGGGCAGCGCAGTGGTACAATTATTTTTTTTTCCTGTGAATATCCTTTTTATATTTCATATTGTAAGTATGGATTTATTAGAGGAAAATTGTTGCAGTTTCTCTTTTTTTAAGTGAATTATTTTTAATCACTAGGACGAGATAAAGCGAAGGATTTGCCTGAATTTTCCCTGTATTTCTGTGCCCAAATTTTTGAGGAAATATTTTTCTGGATTTTTGGCTTTGAATTTTGTCTGGTCACTGCGGAAAATATTCATCCTTTTCTGTCGAAGAAAGTCCTTTTTCTCCACGTGAATTTTTACGAGTTTTGTGGATTTTCATTTTGGTTGCACCAGGAGCACAGAAACCTGAAAACCCTAATTTTTTTTGCATGTATGATGAAGAAAAGGTATCCCATTGCGCTGTAGGGACCTTTGGGCATATCCGAATAATTTTTACTCTACATGGGTACGGGCAACCCTCATCGATAAACCCGCAACCACATTCAATTCCATCTCATCGTTTGCTATACGACTTTGGAACACCTTATGTTGGTGGAAGACCGCATTTTTGCAGGCGTAAATTGGCAGTAAATAGTGTCCTGTATACAAGTTTTATTAAACTTTAGATTTTTTTAAATTCACGAAGAAGTCATTATAGTGTTAAGTGATCATTGTCAATATGCAGAAATCGCGTTTTAAAATCGTTTAATTTAATTTAAATAAGTACATGTATGAGTGTAATAGTGCGCGATAATTAAACAAAATCGAAAATATGAACATTTATAAAAGACATTAAGACATAGTGTGTTACAACAACAAGAACATTCAAACCTATTTTAAAATTATTAAAAACCATGAAAATCAACAATATCCGGAAACACCTTGAAGGATCCTTCATCGTTGGAACCGTGTCAAAGTAAGTGATTTCCTTTTCCTTTTATATTTACTTAACATTGCCAATCATCGAAACACTGGTTTTGATTAAATACAACAAAATTATTATTATATTAAAAGTCACCAAAAGGGGAAAACTGCTAACAGTGTTGATGATTACAGTGTAGGTGAATTTACTTAACATGCAAACACAATCAAAATCCTCCTCCAGTTCAATTGAACATTTGAGCAAACGATCGTAAGTCATGTCATAGCCCGGTGGGTGTTGTTGAAACTCGCATGACTGACGACCGCAGTTCAAATCCCGACAAAGGAATTTTTTTTTATTCATTTGTTTTTTTTTTTTGAAGAACTTTTTTTTTATTATTATTATTATTATTATTATTATTATTCTCTTTTATATAAAAGTGTTTGAATAATTATTATTGCAAAATAATAGATACAATTTCAATACATTCATTTGTTAAAATATATAAATTACCGACATTTCTAAAATTTGATTTTGATTGCATGTTAACATTTGTTATTACTATTGTTGTTGTTGTAAACCTAGAGGGTTGGCAGCGAATTCCAACTCCGTCAAATCGGGCTTTGAGTTATTTTTCCGCGTTTGAAATTTGAAAACAAAACAACGATTGCATAAACGTAATTTTATCATTAATTAATTAATCCTCTCAGTGGCTATGAAATAGCGCACAGGCTTAAGAGGAAGACGAAACGAGTGATTATCTTTTGAACCCCAGGTTCGAAACACAGCGCAGTCGTGTTGTTATTTTTAATTATTTTTTTTTTTGTTTTACCTCTCGTAATTTTATTTAATTTATCAAACAATATGAAAACATATTTCACATAAATTTAATGCAATAACGCAACCTATTTCGCTGTGGGATGCTGGTAATCGTTTAAAAGTAATTGTTCAAAAGATCAATTTTTTTTTGGGACCCAGGTTCGAATCCTGTCACCGTAACGTTTTTTTATTTTTTTCAACCATTTGTTTGATTCAATTCAAATTCTATTCTGAAGTTTAAAAAACTCGTAAACGTATCCGGTACAATTACAATAGCTAAGTTTTGATTTATTTATATATATATTATGCATGCTATGTATTACACTCATATTCTATTTACCTACATATATGATATCCGAACTGGATATATTTCTTTTCCAGCCTTTTTTTGTGTGATTTATTTTTTTCGCGATACCGATCTCTGCATATAGTTAGGAATGTGTTAATTTTGATATAAAATTGAATTTTATTCTTCAGTTTGAATTTTTTTTCGAATATAGTGAATGTTATTTCTTTTTGTTGTTTGCTATATTTGAATTATTGCATTGGTTTAGGGCATACTATTGCGAGTCAATTAATTCATATGTAACTTTACATTGGTTCTAATAATTTATTGTTGAGCTACTAGACTGCAATACCATTAGGATGTCTTATATCTGAATTTGGAATGATTATGAGACTCAAACATTTAAGTTTCGAATTGTACTTTAATGAATTATTTGGTAAATAAACCAGGATGAAAATGTAAATCATTTTTCTTTGATTTCCTAACTGGGTGATGGGTTGATGATATTTGGGACCATGGGTTATTCTAAAGCAAACGGTCATGGTCAAGGTTGGGAGGGGTACTTTCAGGTGTTGCCATCTATACACCTGCTTCGCATCCAAAAATTTCTTCTGTTCTTTTCTGTTGTCTTTTATTCTATTCGTATCCTGCACGCATATCTTTAAGTAATATTTATATTGTGGTTTTCTTGGTACAATCTGAACATGGTAGTTGAATTATTCGAACCCAACCAATAGCCGACGAGACAGAGGCCGGATACTATGCGTGCTACTACACTATTGTTCAGAACAAACTTGCCATCAAAAGAGATTTCTCAACCGTTGTATGCTACAGTATAATTTATTAATTATGGCGCCCAACGTGGGGCCCGCACAGTTCGAAATTCTAGGTTTTCCATCTTTGAATTTATTTCAAAAGTTAACGTGTGGCTCCTTTTTTCTGTTTCAGATCTTTTTTCCCTTTCCTTTTCATTAAATTTCCTTTATTTGTTTCCGTGTAGTGAGGAATAATTCTCTGGAATTTTGGCTAACAATCTTCAAGTGTTGGTGTCCAAACCGAGATTGTGATTCATATACCCTTAGGTTTTGTGCTATTGATCTTATCATTTTCGATTTCAGGAATTGTTGGTATTGGAATTTCGAGCAAGTATCAAACCGTCTTCGATAATGATGACGTTTATAGTACCCTAGTGCACTTAGTTTTGTGACTGTTTGGGACAGGATTTCAGGATATGTTGTTATTGGTTATTTTAAGCTGGTAACAAACCGTTTTCTCTGTTGCGGATATTCATGATTCTCTAAATATCACCTAATTATAGACAGGAATTTACATTTTGGTTTTATGCCAGTCTTGTACCGTCTATATTCATGATTATTTTTTTTGTTGTCTTCTTGTAATTTCTTTTCTATTTTTCCGAAGATTTTTTTGTTGATGCAAAATTTTTTTCAAGTCATCACTAGTTACGGATTTCAAATTTTATGATTTTTGCTTGATTCGATAACGCTTCCTTGGGTCCTTGAACAGAGTTCTAGAGGAAATAGAATTCTGTAAACGGTCTATTCACTTTTGATTGAATTAGTTTACATTTATTTGCTTCGATTAGTTTAAATTATTTTATTTCTTTTATTTTTTTTTTTGAAATTTTGGCTTTATTAATTTTTTTTTGGTCAAATAGATTTTTCTATTACAATTTACTCATGATGTCTCAGGAAGTAGAAAATAGTTCAGATCCTACGGGTCTTGAATGCTCACTTTGCAGTCATTCAATTACAAGTGTTTCTTATTCTGTTACTACTTCTTGTGCACATATTTTTCACAAATCGTGTCTTTCAAAGCATGTTAAGAAGAACAAGAATTGTCCTACGTGTGGTACGGTGTTATCGACAATTAGGTCAGATTCTGTTGGTCAACAACCTTCACCAATGATGACCCGTCTTCAATCTCAGAGGGCTTTGGACTTTGATTCTAGTCGGATAGGTTTGCAAGCCGTTGGCAATACTTCACCACAGAATCAATGCGACCATAGTACTACTGGTGCTCAAGATGCAGTTCGATCTGGCGAAACCCAGGCACAAGTTAATACTATCACTGGCGTACAGGATGACATACGTAGGATGATTTCCGCTGCTGTTAGATAACAACAGAGCGAGATGATGAGTCAAATTACCGATCAATTGTCGAGAATGATTACTTCGACTATCCAGTCTAGTTTGGGTAGATTGAATCAGCCCTCTCACTCAAATTCAATTCCTTCGTCACAACCTGCTAACCCTCCGCAATGCATTGGTTCACCTACGGAACCTCTTCCAGTTCAAACGCTGGAACAAATTTTAGGAATACCCGAAAATACAAATAGATCACCGAATTTTTCTAATCAAAATCGTAGTAATTCTAATTCGGCAAGTGGTCTTAGTGCGACTTCTTGCGTTCGACCAGATAAAGTTGGTCATATTATAAATAATTGGAAACTGAAGTTTTCTGGTGATCAGAGAGGCATGTCCATTGACAATTTTCTTTACAGAGTTGAAGCTCTTACAAAAGAGACTATTGATGGAAACTTTGATTTGCTCTGTCAACACATTTCCTCTTTGTTTGACTCGAAAGCTAGTGAATGGTACTGGCGATACCACAAATCGGTATCTGCCATATGCTGGCCAGATTTATGTAAGGCTTTGAGAATTCAATATAGAGATTCTAGGACAGATATAGATTGGAGGGAACTTATTCGTGATAGGAAACAAGGGCCCAATGAAACTTTTGATTCATTTTATGAGGCTATTGTTGATTTAAGCGACAGGTTGTCTCAGCCATTAGAGGAAAGTATCCTTATTGAGATACTCAGACGTAACCTTTTGCCGGAGATACAGCATGAGATTCTCAATGTTCAGATTTTATCTATTGCACATTTACGTGACATTTGTCGTCGAAGAGAATTTTTCATACAGGATGTTAGACGAAGACATTTTCAGTCTAAACCTATGACTTTTCGCAAAAGTGTGCACGAATTGTTAGCTGATTCTGGTGATTTTCCGACCGATGATATTTCGGCTATTTCACTAAAGTGTTGGAATTGTCATAAAAATGGTCACCGCTATCAGGACTGTATGGAAGATCGAACAATCTTTTGTTTCGGTTGCGGTGCACCTGATATTTACAAGCCTAATTGTCCTTCATGCAATTCAAAAAACGGCCAGTCGAGTGCGCTGAAAAGTGCACGCAGACCAATGAAATCGTCGAGCACGAATACCGAATAACTGACACTTCTACTATAGATGTACACACTCACACTGATGCTGATGTCAATATTGCAAATGCAATGTCACTACTGAGAATTTTGAAACGGAATTCTTCGACAAATTCGTTAAGGACCGATGTTATGGATAATGTGATTTCTAATAATACTTTTTCTACTTTTGAACCCTCTTTTTCTAATAATGTTGTGGTTAGTAAAAATCCACCTTCATATTTTAAGCCTTTTCATATTCGATTGGCAGAATACAAATCTAAACGAGCTGAGATATTCGATAATCCACCGTTGTCGAAAAGGGATGTTCGGTCGTCCGAGCGTATACGTAATTTTTGGCGCGGTGTGAAACATACGCACAAAAAACTTCTAAGTGTTGTTTCTGGTACACTTGATGATGTGAGACCTTATGCGTCTGTTGTTCTGTTTGGGAAATCTATTAGTGGATTACTGGATACTGGTGCCACTATTAGCTGTTTAGGCTCTGATGCGGCGAATGAATTTTTGAATTCGAATAGTAATTTTAAAAGGTTTCGGACATTTGTGCAGGCAGCGGATGGTAAAAGGGTTGATGTATTAGGAAAAGTTGAAACGCAAATTAAATTTAGAGGTGTTTCAAAACCCATTTGTCTCTATGTTGTACCTGGATTGTCTCAGAATTTATACCTAGGTATAGACTTCTGGAAAATGTTTGATTTGTTACCCCATAATCTTATTTCGGAATTGATAATGAAACAAAGCTCGAATGATGTTTCTGAAATTTCTGTTTTAAAGTCGTTGTCTGATTTAGAACGCCGTCGTTTACAAGTTGTCGTTGATACAATTCCTTCATTTTCGAAACAAGGCTTAGGTCGGACTGCGGTTGTTTCTCACGTCATTGATGTGGGCGAAGCTACCCCAATCAAGCAACGGCATTTTCCCGTTTCCCCTGCGATGGAGAAACTTATTTATGATGAAGTTGATCGTATGCTGGCGATGGATGTCATTGAGGAGTCAGACAGTGCGTGGTCTTCACCCATGGTTTTGGTAAGGAAGCCGGGGAAAGTTCGACTTTGTTTGGATAGCCGTAAAGTTAATTCCGTTACGGTAAAGGATGCTTATCCTTTGCCCAATATTGACGGCATTTTAAGTCGACTACCACGTGCTGAATTCATCACTTCCTTGGACCTTAAAGACGCCTTCTGGCAAATCCCTCTTGACAAATCGTCGAAGGATAAGACAGCATTTACCGTTCCCGGCCGCCCCTTGTACCAATTTAAAGTTATGCCTTTTGGCTTATGTAATGCTCCGCAGACCATGTCACGGCTGATGGACAAGGTGGTACCGGCAGATTTGCGAACGGAAGTGTTTGTCTATCTGGACGATTTGTTAATTGTGTCCGATTCTTTCGATCGTCATTTGGAAGTTTTGCTAATCATCTCGCAACAGATTAAAAGTGCAGGGTTGACAATTAATATAGAAAAGTCTAAGTTTTGTGTTCCTGAGGTACGTTATCTTGGTCACCTAATTGGTCATGGGGTTATTCAGACAGATCCAGAGAAAGTTTCAGCGATTGTTGATTTCCCGACGCCTCGGTCTGTCAAGCAACTCAGACGGTTTTTGGGTATGTCTGGTTGGTACCGAAAGTTTATCAGGAATTACGCGGCAATTACTAGTCCTTTGACTGATTTACAGAAAGCAAATAGGAAGTTTGTGTGGACTGACGAAGCACAAAAAGCTTTTGAAGAATTAAAGTCCCTCATGTCAACTGCCCCAGTACTGCATAGTCCCGATTTTTCTCAACCATTTTATATTCATTGTGATGCTAGTAGTACTGGTATAGGAAGTGTTTTGGTGCAGAAAACAGCGGAGGGTGATGAAGTTCCTATTGCCTTCATGTCAAAGAAACTGAACCAAGCCCAACGCAAATATACAGTCACCGAACAAGAATGTTTAGCTGCTGTGCTAAGCATAAAAAAAATTCCGAGCTTATGTGGAAGGACATGAGTTTACTGTGGTGACCGATCACGCGTCATTGAAGTGGCTCATGTCCCAAACAGATCTCAATTCTAGGTTGGCAAGATGGGCTTTAAAGCTTCAAGGTTTTCAGTTTAAAATCGAACATCGTAAAGGTTTGAGAAATATAGTTCCTGATGCACTTTCACGTACTAACTGTGGGGATTTGTCCGAACTCGAGGTATTCGAATTGTCCGAATTGGACGGGACTGGTATTTTCGTGGATTTAAAATCCGAATTTTTCAAAAGCCAACATTACAATGACTTATTGGACAAAGTTAGGAAAACGATTGACAAGACGCCTGATTTGAAAATAATAGATGGCTATCTATATAGACGGACTGAACACTGTACTGGAGATCAGTTGCGTGATGATTTTGCATGGAAGCTTTGGGTACCGAAAGAATTGGTAAATGACCTTCTCGCACGTGCACATGATAGTCCGCTTTCGTCCCACTGTGGGATAAACAAAACTTTAGAGAAAATTCGACGCTTTTATTTTTGGCCGAATTTAGTCAACGACGTTCGCGAGTACATAAATTCTTGTGAGGTTTGCAAAGTTACCAAACATCCAAATTTTACGATGCGACCACCTATGGGGAAAACCAGTGGAACTTGTCGGTTTTTCCAAAAATTATACGTCGATTTTCTTGGTCCGTATCCTCGTTCGAAGGCAGGGAATATTGGTATTTTCATTGTTGTGGACCACTTTAGTAAATTTTGCTTTTTGAAGCCGGTTAAGAAATTTTCTGCGGATATTGTTATAAAGTATATGGAACAGGAACATTTTCATGTTTATGGTACACCTGAGACTGTAGTGTCGGATAATGGGTCTCAATTCAAATCGTCGCAGTTTGCGAAATTTTTGCGTGACTATGGGGTCAATCACGTTTGTACTGCGGTGCATTCGCCTCAAGCAAATGCTTCAGAGCGTGTAAATCGCTCTGTACTTGCGGCAATTAGATCCTATATAAGGCATGATCATAGTACTTGGGACGAATATCTCAGCAGTATCAGCTGTTCCTTACGTTCTTCTGTACATGCATCCACTGGTGCTTCACCTTATTTTATGACATTTGGGCAACATATGATTACAAATGGGCAAACATATTCCTTGCTTCGGAAGTTAGACATGCTTGAGGATCGAACTGTACGGTTTGATCGCGATGATACTCTCGATATTGTTCGGAAGAATGCGATTAAAAATATGGCTAAGAGGCAGGAACAGAATGAGAGGCAATACAACTTGCGTTCGAAAGTTGTGAATTATGTTGAAGGTCAAGAAGTTTTTAGGCGAAATTTCAAGCAGAGCAATTTTGAGAAGGGGTACAATTCGAAATTAGCTCCACCTTTTCTTAAAGCAAGAATTAGAAAGAAAATAGGCAACTATTATTATGAATTGGAGGACTTAAATCGTCGCTCACTTGGGGTATACCATGCCAAGGATATACGGCAGTGATTTGTATGCATCCTTTATAGAACGATTTTAGCTACAAGCGATGTATCAGCTTTGAGTCACCTCCGGATCCCCAAACCTGATTTTGGCAGGGGGGGAATTGTAGGGTCGCTTGTAGCCAGGCATCACATAGTTCTTTTTTTTGGTTTTTTGCAACATCATTTAAGGCACTAGTCTTTTGAGACAAAAATAAACTGATATAAAGTAGAATAAAATAAAATAAAATAAAAGCAGAATAAAATGAGATGAAATGAAATAAAGTACAATAAGATAAAACATAATAAAATGAAGTATAATACAATAAAATAGAATAAAATAAAATACAATAGAATAAAATTAAATAAAACAAAATGATTTAGAGTAGGAATTGAACCCAGACGTTCAGCGTCGTACTCGGAGGTTCTACCCACTGACCCAACTTAAGCCTGAAGGCTTGCTTGGCTAATATTGCTGCGGTCGCTTCAGTTGGCAATGCTTGTTTTGGTTATAGAAATGGTGTAAAACAATAGGTATGCTAGAATACTTGTTATTTTCCGAGTGGTTGAACTTGTATTTTGTTTTTATATTTTCATACGACATTTTCGAAATAGCTGCGAATTTCCAATTTTTTTTGGAAAATCCAGACTTTCCATCGATTCGTACTCTATATATAGGACAAAATTAAGAGCAGTCGTCAGTTTTATCTTGTCACGGACAACTTTGGGCAGCGCAGTGGTACAATTATTTTTTTTTTCCTGTGAATATCCTTTTTATATTTCATATTGTAAGTATGGATTTATTAGAGGAAAATTGTTGCAGTTTCTCTTTTTTTAAGTGAATTATTTTTAATCACTAGGACGAGATAAAGCGAAGGATTTGCCTGAATTTTCCCTGTATTTCTGTGCCCAAATTTTTGAGGAAATATTTTTCTGGATTTTTGGCTTTGAATTTTGTCTGGTCACTGCGGAAAATATTCATCCTTTTCTGTCGAAGAAAGTCCTTTTTCTCCACGTGAATTTTTACGAGTTTTGTGGATTTTCATTTTGGTTGCACCAGGAGCACAGAAACCTGAAAACCCTAATTTTTTTTTGCATGTATGATGAAGAAAAGGTATCCCATTGCGCTGTAGGGACCTTTGGGCATATCCGAATAATTTTTACTCTACATGGGTACGGGCAACCCTCATCGATAAACCCGCAACCACATTCAATTCCATCTCATCGTTTGCTATACGACTTTGGAACACCTTATGTTGGTGGAAGACCGCATTTTTGCAGGCGTAAATTGGCAGTAAATAGTGTCCTGTATACAAGTTTTATTAAACTTTAGATTTTTTTAAATTCACGAAGAAGTCATTATAGTGTTAAGTGATCATTGTCAATATGCAGAAATCGCGTTTTAAAATCGTTTAATTTTTTTTAAATAAGTACATGTATGAGTGTAATAGTGCGCGATAATTAAACAAAATCGAAAATATGAACATTTATAAAAGACATTAAGACATAGTGTGTTACAACAACAAGAACATTCAAACCTATTTTAAAATTATTAAAAACCATGAAAATCAACAATATCCGGAAACACCTTGAAGGATCCTTCATCGTTGGAACCGTGTCAAAGTAAGTGATTTCCTTTTCCTTTTATATTTACTTAACATTGCCAATCATCGAAACACTGGTTTTGATTAAATACAACAAAATTATTATTATATTAAAAGTCACCAAAAGGGGAAAACTGCTAACAGTGTTGATGATTACAGTGTAGGTGAATTTACTTAACATGCAAACACAATCAAAATCCTCCTCCAGTTCAATTGAACATTTGAGCAAACGATCGTAAGTCATGTCATAGCCCGGTGGGTGTTGTTGAAACTCGCATGACTGACGACCGCAGTTCAAATCCCGACAAAGGAATTTTTTTTTATTCATTTGTTTTTTTTTTTTTGAAGAACTTTTTTTTTATTATTATTATTATTATTATTCTCTTTTATATAAAAGTGTTTGAATAATTATTATTGCAAAATAATAGATACAATTTCAATACATTCATTTGTTAAAATATATAAATTACCGACATTTCTAAAATTTGATTTTGATTGCATGTTAACATTTGTTATTACTATTGTTGTTGTTGTAAACCTAGAGGGTTGGCAGCGAATTCCAACTCCGTCAAATCGGGCTTTGAGTTATTTTTCCGCGTTTGAAATTTGAAAACAAAACAACGATTGCATAAACGTAATTTTATCATTAATTAATTAATCCTCTCAGTGGCTATGAAATAGCGCACAGGCTTAAGAGGAAGACGAAACGAGTGATTATCTTTTGAACCCCAGGTTCGAAACACAGCGCAGTCGTGTTGTTATTTTTAATTATTTTTTTTTTGTTTTACCTCTCGTAATTTTATTTAATTTATCAAACAATATGAAAACATATTTCACATAAATTTAATGCAATAACGCAACCTATTTCGCTGTGGGATGCTGGTAATCGTTTAAAAGTAATTGTTCAAAAGATCAATTTTTTTTTTGGGACCCAGGTTCGAATCCTGTCACCGTAACGTTTTTTTATTTTTTTCAACCATTTGTTTGATTCAATTCAAATTCTATTCTGAAGTTTAAAAAACTCGTAAACGTATCCGGTACAATTACAATAGCTAAGTTTTGATTTATTTATATATATATTATGCATGCTATGTATTACACTCATATTCTATTTACCTACATATATGATATCCGAACTGGATATATTTCTTTTCCAGCTTTTTTTTTTTGTGTGATTTATTTTTTTCGCGATACCGATCTCTGCATATAGTTAGGAATGTGTTAATTTTGATATAAAATTGAATTTTATTCTTCAGTTTGAATTTTTTTTCGAATATAGTGAATGTTATTTCTTTTTGTTGTTTGCTATATTTGAATTATTGCATTGGTTTAGGGCATACTATTGCGAGTCAATTAATTCATATGTAACTTTACATTGGTTCTAATAATTTATTGTTGAGCTACTAGACTGCAATACCATTAGGATGTCTTATATCTGAATTTGGAATGATTATGAGACTCAAACATTTAAGTTTCGAATTGTACTTTAATGAATTATTTGGTAAATAAACCAGGATGAAAATGTAAATCATTTTTCTTTGATTTCCTAACTGGGTGATGGGTTGATGATATTTGGGACCATGGGTTATTTTAAAGCAAACGGTCATGGTCAAGGTTGGGAGGGGTACTTTCAGGTGTTGCCATCTATACACCTGCTTCGCATCCAAAAATTTCTTCTGTTCTTTTCTGTTGTCTTTTATTCTATTCGTATCCTGCACGCATATCTTTAAGTAATATTTATATTGTGGTTTTCTTGGTACAATCTGAACATGGTAGTTGAATTATTCGAACCCAACCAATAGCCGACGAGACAGAGGCCGGATACTATGCGTGCTACTACACTATTGTTCAGAACAAACTTGCCATCAAAAGAGATTTCTCAACCGTTGTATGCTACAAACCCCACATACAGTTCACTTACTCCAAGAATTGGTGTCCACTTGTTTCTTCACCTTCGCCACCAACACCCCTGTAGCCTACAATTCGAACACCTATCTTGTCCACATGGTTCATCAGTAAGTTCAGGTCGTTATTAATTCTAAATATGTATATTTTCTACGAATGTAGTTCATCTTCTAGGTTGAGAATTCGTGAACCTGTAAGTAACACAGAGATTATGCCCTTTTTCTTTTCAAATGGGATTTATAGTATCGAGTTTCTCGACATTAATTTTGCGGAACTTTGAGTGATTTTTTTGCCTCTATCCTGTTTCATATACAGTGCTGTTCAAAACATTTGCAACTAGCCCCATCATGAACTTAATCTATGTATATCTATATATCTCCCATAATAATAACTTTATTGTTGCGCTTCAACTTAAAAAATAATCGTTTGGAGTGGTATTTCCAAATTCTAATTGGGACAGTGAATGGGCTGTTATTAAAAATTGATATTTCACGAAAGGTAAAGAATCGTATGATTCGACCTGTTCAAAACATTTGCAACTATCCCACACCCTCTAGTATTTTCTTCTTTAAGAGCATTATTTTTTGCATTTTTTTACCTGAAATAGTTATAAGGACCTATAAGAAGATGGATTAAACGTACAAAAATGGTATTGTACGAATATCGTTAAGTTTATTGCTTAATTTGGTCATAAACTGATCGGCATAGGCATTTATACCCTATTCTTCAATAATTCGAAAAAATGAATATAACAAAAAGCAAAATATCGATAATGAGTTGAGGTATCACAAAAAAGAATTTCGGAAGAGTACAATATGCAAAAACCAACTGTGTCTCGAGTTATAAACAGCGGATGCACCAAAACTGTACACTGGGGTAGAAGAAAACTTAAGACTACGCCAAAAGAAGATCATATAATCAAAGGAACTATGCAACAATTCAATCAAATATCATCTAAAGAAGTCAAAAACTAAATTCAACTGGGTATATCTACCAAAACTGTTAGGTTAGACACGTGATGTACTTAATCGTCATTCTGCAAGTGCAGCAATGACATTTATTCATTTTACTTCGATTACTGTTTCGATTACAATTCATTATTATCGATATCACTCTACATATTTTCCCCCCATAATAAAATGTATATGCCCACAAATCAGTTACTAATTATTGTTTTTAACAATTCTCAATAAATTCAATTTATAAATTCAAACGTTCGGGAGCTCTAGACTGCTTTGTTGTGCGTCGCAGTGATTGTGATTCGTCTCCCACAGTTGGAGATAATATTTGGAGATATCTGATCCTTAGTCCTCTCAGTGGCACCTTCTGCACTCATATCTGTAGAGCTCAATAAAGGTAATATATTGGCATCTTGTCTCTCAAGCTTATCGTCAAGTGTTTCTTTCTGACGCATCTGGTCAATGTGTCTCCTCCAAACACGATGATCATCCAGTTCAACATCGTAATGCACTTCCCCAATCTTTTGGGTAACCACACCAGACCCCCATTTATCGCCCTCAGTAAATTTTCTTTTTGGTTTGGAACGATCTGGACTTATCTCGTATTTCGGGACAATTAAATCCAGTCGAGAGTGAATTTGCCTTCCAAACATAAGCATTGCAGGTGATCTGCCCGTTGTAGGGTGCACAGCTCGACGATATGCCAATAATATCTTTGCGATTTCTATTTCTAATTCGGACGCTACGCATTTAACTGCTTTCAATTTACTTTTAATGGTTTGTACAAAACGTTCTGCCAAACCGTTTGTAGCGGGGTGATATGGGGCTCCCATTTTGTTTAATCTTTCCAATACTTGTTCTAATCTCGCTATATGCTCAACATCATTTTTTGCTGTTATCCGGATATCGTCCAAAAATACAGCAACCCCCGGTATGCCACTCAATTTCTGCTCCATTAATTGCTGCCACTTGGCCGGCGCACTGGCTACCCCAAACATAAGGCGTGTTGGCTGGAACAACCCTTTATGAGTAGTGAGCGTTAACACATGGCGGTCTTCAGGATGAATTTCGAGTTGCAAATATGCTTTGGATAAATCCAATTTTGTAAATTTATCTCCACCCGCCATACAGCTAAAAAGCTCATCTGCCGATGGAAGCGGGTATTCATCCACCTTCAGCGCTGGGTTTATGGTTATTTTATAGTCTCCACATAACCTCACTTTTTGTCTGTTTTGGTATTACCACAATGGGTGTAGGCCTGCCGCTTGTACTTACTGGTTCCAACAGTCCTTCTTGCACTAACTTCTACAATTCATCTTCCACTTGTTGCATAAACGAAAATGGAACTTTCCTGGGCTTGGAAATTTTCGGAGTTGCCCCATGAATCCAAGGCAGTTTCAATTTTTTTCAATTTATTTGAATGAGGTTTCACATACAATAAGATTTTATAATCTTTTAATTACAGTATGTGATTTTAAGAGGTAGTACTACATATTTAAATAACTTAGTTTGCATTATGTTACAGTATATAAAATACATAAACATCATTAAAGCTTGGAATGGATTAAGAATAAAAACAAAATAAACTATGAAAGTGTACATGGGACAGAATTATTGAAAAAGTTAAACTATTGAGAATATAATGTATATAGTGACTTCTTAAACGTATTAGCGTTGTGAGTAAATTGTATTGATGCAGGCAAAGAGTTCCATAAACGGCATGAAGAGAGAAAGTAGTGCCATTCAGAAATTAAAAGTTGGTGGTGTTGGGGTATAAGCAGGATTCTCCGGTTGGTTCTTCCGAATCGTAATTTATCGTAAAGATACGGTGTAGATAATTTTATGTAAGAGTGTGAGAATTCGTATGTCCAAAAGATTTTTGAACTCGACTCCATATAATTTTCTTGAGAAAGATGAGCAACTTTCATATCGTTTGATACCATAGACATACCGCACAATCGCATTGTAGGCAGATTCAAGGCGGGATCTGCTCCTAACATCGCAGGAAGAAAAAACTTCGCAACCATAAAGGAGGGTCGACATCAAGTATGATTTTGCCAGTAATTCTCTTATATGTTGAGGTGTAAAGTATTGTGTTTGATATAATGTACGTAACATCCCAAAAACCTTCCCGGACGTAGTGCAGATGTGATCATTCCAAGTTAAATTTTGATTGAAGATTATTCTTTGTAACGTGCTCGATGTTTTCACTGCCAATTTTAACAGGATATTCACTCAGGGGTTGTATTGGTCTGTTAGACACAATTATGAACTTCGATTTGCTTGGGTTTATGTGGAGTCCATTATCTCTTGCCCATATATTAACGTTATCCAAGTCTGAATTAAGTTTCGCAATTCCTTGCGGGAGCTCAGTTTTCTTACAGCTCAAATATATTTGAACATCGTCCGCATATGTATGTTTGAAAACTTGATGCAATTTGGAAGATCATTAATGTATATACAAAACAGGAGTGGACCTAAAATTGAACCTTGAGGTCCACCTCTCTGGACTTCTAGAGATCTGGATGTTATGTTGTTTACCAGAACTGACTGCAATCGATTCCGTAGATACGTCAGTATTAAGTTGGATGCAGTAACAGAAAAATTGAAATGATTTCTCAACTTTGAACATAGCAAGTCATGGTTTACACAGTCGAATGCCTTGGAATGGTCCAATAAAGTTAGACATGTGACAAGTCTATCATCAATTGATGATCGAATATTATCGGCAACATCAATCAACGCAGTCGTGCAGCTGTGCTTGGACCTAAATCCAGATTGGTTTTGGAACAAGAGTTTATAGCTCTCGATCCGTTGTGACATCTGTTCATACAAAATGCGTTCGAACGCTTTTGACAGATACGGCAGGATAGAAATTGGTCGATATTCATAGCCCCCTTTTGACTTTGGAATTGGTAGAATTTTAGCATGTTTCCAACAGATTGGAAAGTTACTAGTCATTATAATGGTATTGTAACTATGCGTTATATAAGGCAGAAGTGCAGGTAAACATATTTTAATAAATTTGGGATGAATACAGTCAATGCCAATTGCATTTGACCTCACAGACAAACAGCTCTTGAGTACATCGTTAGGTTGTATACAAGAGAATTCAAATTCAGATTCGACAGGAAAATTTGGTGCATTTCACAGTATTACACTGTTAGAGAAATATGTTTTTCATATGTTCCGATATAAACAAAATATGTTTCGGGCACAAGTTTTAAACACAATATATTTAAGTGCAAAAATGTAATGTTGCTAAACTAGCATTAAATGTTTGGGACACATATGTTAATATGTTAGAATATATTATGTTTAGGACAAGAATGTTTCATAAAAATAATATGTGTGAATGTAAACATATATAAATTTACAAATTTCGAGTAAACATATATATGTTGTGATATTTTATTCAGGGAGCGACAGAGACAGAGAGAGTATAGAGAAAGGAAAGAACCCGGAAGGGTTGACGAAAGATATCAACATAACACAGCGAGAGAATCAAAAGAGAGGGATTTTTTGAAACTGCTTGTATGTTGTTTCGGAAAACTGTTTTACGTGTTCATTTGTTTTGACTGGCTGTGGGCATGTTAATAAGGCTGTGGGCATGTTAAGACTGGCTGTGGGCATGTTAATAAGGATATGCTTAAGCCTAAATATTATTTAATTTGAACATTAAATTGCGTATTCAGAGTAAAGAAAATAGACATTCGGAACCAGGAGAATAGACATTTAAAAAACAGCATGTGTTTTTGCCTTGAGAGTATGTTTTGTTTATCATTTTGGCATTATGGGCACAATTTTTTTGTTGGTTCGTTAAAGGAAATCGGAACGTACGACGAGTAAGTCAAAATATTTAGTAAGAAAGGAAATTTAAAAAAAAAAAAAACAGTGGAAAATATATAAAGATTACAAAGGGATCTTCAGAAAAAAATAAGGATTGTTCCTCTTTGTTAATAAGTAGTCCAAGATGAGTTGACGTACACTTTCAAAAATAAAAGTGGGCATTACGTTCGAGTTTTGCCGTTAAAATTATTTTTCATTTTAGCGACAAAACGCGATCCAAAGCAACAATTAAAAAAGTTTATTTTCTTTAAAATGAATTATTAATGCCAACTTAATTCCGGCCCTAAAGGTAAAAATGAAATTAAGTACAAAATTATTCGTTAATAACTATTCATAATTATTTGTATTTCAAAATACGAGAAATTTTAAATGCATTTAAAATAGTGTTAAATGCTAGTAAAAAATAGTTCACGCCTAAATAAATTTATGAGTATATTCTAAAATTATGTATGGATATACTCGACTTCACATTCTTCTTTTGCTAAAGTTTTTAAATTTCTTAGAAAATTTAAAATTTTTATACCAAAACCATTTTTTTGTTACAAAATTGTTATATTTGCAATTAAAAAAATAATATTTTATCCAAAAGCTCAGTCCATGTCGTTTATATCAAGCACTGTTCTTTTCTGACTGTAAATCTTTAATAACACATATTTCGAAGTTTCATTGTAAAAATTTAATTTAATAATATATAAATATAAATACAAAAATACAAAAAATTGGTGTTCAGTCGGAGCAGGGATTGAACCCAGGACCCTTTGCATGCAAGGCGGACATGCTAACCACTGCTCCACGTGGCCAACAAATATATGTTTCTGTTGAATAATGTTTTGTTTGCATAGGCTCGTGGGCGCTGCAAATTATGCTATATAAATGTAACTTATAACGATAATTGCATGGTTCCCGGTTCGATTCTCCGTCTAGGCGAAAGGTAAAATTTACAAAAAAAAAAAACAAAAAAAAAACAATATTGAATAATTTCTTCAACATTATTTGTATTACAGAAAAAGGTGCCAAGAACTAAAAATTTCGTGGAAGTGAAAATTATGTGAGGAAATGAGCACAATCTTCTTTGGGAGAAAATTCTCCCAAGCATATAATATTTTTTGGGCTCAAGATGCTTCCAAACATAAAACAAACATAATGTTTCGGCAACATCCAATAATATATGTGCTTCCTGCAAAATATGTTTGGAACATATGTTAGAGAAGCGATTTTTTTTTTGAGGGTGTACCAGTAGTCAAATTTAAAAGTAATCATTCAACTCATAGGTTAGGTTAGGTTAAATTGGCAGCCCGATTATATTTCAGGCTCACTTCGACTATTCAGTCCATTGTGATACCACATTTAACTAAAAGTACCTATTACATATGGGCACTTCTAGTCTTAACCACTGAAGCTTCTCTATTATTTACTTTTGTGGAACCAACCAGATTGCTCCAAAAACATTAACAAACTGCTTAAGTTAACGTTTTCCAGGTCAGCCAGTAATCTAAAGCTATATGCTCCTAAAATTCGCTTACGCCTTACACAAAAAGCAGGACACTCACACAAGAGGTGTTTAATTGATTCCTTTTCCTCCACATCATGACAGCTTATACAATAGTCATTATACTTCGCACCTATAGTTTTTGCAAATTCGCCTATCAGGCAGCGACCCGTTATAGAAGATATCAGGAGTGCTATCTGACGCCTCGAGAACACTAGCATATCTAGTGTGCGGTTTAAGTTTAAATGGGGCCATATTTGCTTGGTGTCGTTACAACCCTTGCAATTTTCCCATCGAATATTGGCCATCATAACAGCCTTCTCATCCAGTAAGAGCTTGCAGGTAGCCAGAGGCATACCAACAGATTCTAGTTCCCCTGGAATATGTAAGGTAGTTCCTAGCCTTGCTAACACATCTGCTTCGCAGTTCCCCGGTATGTTCCTATGGCCAGGCACCCATATTAGGTGAATATTGTACAGCTCAGCCATCTCGTTGAGAGATTTGCGGCAGTCTATGGCCGTTTTCGAGTTAAGGAACACGGAGTCCAAGGATTTTATTGCAGGTTGGCTGTCTGAGTATATATTAATGCCAATATTTGTTGGAACATTACTTCTCAGCCAATTCACCACCTCTCTTATTGCCAATATTTCAGCCTGAAAAACACTACAGTGATTAGGTAATCTTTTCGCTATTCGAATTTCCAGATCTTTAGAATATACTCCGAACCCCACTTGTCCATTCAATTTGGAGCCATCAGTATAGAAATCTATATATCTTTTATTCCCCGGGGTCTGTGTACACCACGCCTCACTGTTGGGAATTAGAGTCTCAAACTTTTTGTCGAAAAGTGGTCTCGCCAAAGTGTAATCCACTACGTTAGGCACATCAGGCATTATTTTGAGGACCGAACTGTGACCGTACATTTTTTCCGACCACAGCGATAGCTCGCGCAACCGCACAGCCGTTGTTGCAGCTGACTGTTTGGCCAAAATGTCTAAAGGCAACAGATGTAGCATGACATTAAGGGAGTCTGTTCCTGTCTTACTAAATGCGCCTGAGATACATAAGCTCGCCATAGCTGAACTTTATCTAAACAAGTCGGTTTCTGAAGTGCCGGCCACCAGACTACAACACCATATAGCATTATAGGTCTAACTACTGCCGTGTATAGCCAATGCACAATTTTTGGTCTTAGTCCCCACTTTTTCCTTATTGCCTTTTTGCACGAGTACAAAGCTACCGTGGCTTTTCTCGCCCTCTCTTCAATATTAAGCCTAAAATTCAGCTTCCTGTCCAAAATAACGCCAAGGTATTTTGCACACTCACCAAAGGGAATTTCAGTACCCCCTAAGGAAATGGGCGATCTTTGCAGTACATGACTAGTTCTGTCTTTGCTGGATTTACACCAAGACCATTATCTTTCGCCCATTTCTCAGTCATCCGGAGAGCTCTCTGTATAATATCTCTGATTGTGGATGGGAATTTTCCCCTGACTGCTAGCGCCACATCATCTGCGTATGCCACCACTTTTATCCTTTCTTTTTCTAGGGAAACCAGAAGGTTGTTTATAGCAACATTCCAAAGAAGAGGTGATAGAACTCCTCCTTGGGGAGTGCCTCTGTTCACATACCTTTGTATGTTTGCTTGCCCTAGTGTGGCTGAAATACGTCTCTTTATTAGAAGTTCGTCTAACAGCCTAAGTATACCTGGATCAACATTCAGAGTTGTCAGTCCATTTAATATCGAGCTCGGATGGACATTATTGAACGCCCCTTCGATGTCTAGAAACGCCACGATTGTACATTCTTTGACAGATAGTGAGCTTTCAATAAAGCTGACTAGTTCATGCAATGCGGTCCTGCCCTTCGAGTATGCATGCTGTCGTTTCGAGAGCAAACTTGAATCCACGCTAGTTCTAAGATACATGTCTATTATCCTCTCCAGGGTCTTAAGTAGGAATGATGATAAGCTGATTGGTCGGAAATCCTTCGCACTCCGTTGAGAGGCTTTTCCTGCTTTAGGTATGAAGACGACTTTTGTTTCCCTCCACTTTTCTGGAATAAATGATAAGCTTACACATCGTTTATATATCACCGTCAACCAGGGGATAATTCTTTCAGCCACTGCCTGTAACTCCGCCGGAGTAATTCCATCAGGTCCGGGGGATTTGAATGGTCCAAAGCTATTTAAAGCCCATTTTATTCTAGATTCCGTGGTGCAATGGTTAGCATGCCCGCCTTGCATACACAAGGTCGTGGGTTCGATTCCTGCTACGACCGAACACCAAAAAGTTTTTCAGCGGTGGATTATCCCACCTCAGTAATGCTGGTGACATTTCTGAGGGTTTCAAAGCTTCTCTAAGTGGTTTCACTAGAATGTGGAACGCCGTTCGGACTCGGCTATAAAAAGGAGGTCCCTTGTCATTGAGTTTAACATGGAATCGGGCAGCACTCAGTGATAAGAGAGAAGTTCACCACTGTGGTATCACAATGGACTAAATAGTCTAAGTGAGCCTGATACATCGGGCTGCCACATAACCTAGCAGCTTTCAGTGAAATGTTGAAGGCCTTAGTAATCCGCTCCACTGCGTGTTCGATATCTTGCACAATGCTCATATTTGTCTCCAGCATTTCCGGTATCATCGAATTGAACGATCCCCTATACCTATTCCAATCAGCTTTCCTAACATTTGGCGGAAATATGGTCTTTGAAGTACGAACAGCCAATCTGAAACTGATGTAGCGATGATCTGAGAAGCTATGTTCCCTCAAAACTTGCCACTCAGATATCTTATCATTCAGTTCCGGAGAGGTCAACGTTACGTCCAAAACCTCTTGTCTGTTCCTGGTGACGAAGGTCGGTGCATCTCCCTTATTGCAAACTACCAGGTTAGTACGCAAAATAAACTCTATTAGCGACTGTCCCCTTGCATTAGTATCACTACTTCCTCAAATACTATGACGTGCATTTGCATCGCATCCCATAATGAGTTTTGTCTTTGTTTTTAGTGACTCCTCAACTAAGGTCTTAACGGCACAGGGTGGCATCTCCCTATCATGTCCCATGTAGACCGAAGATACCCAATAGTTGCATGTGGATATCTCTAGACTGGCTACGACAGTGTCTGCATTGCTCAATGAAGGAAGCAGAAACAAGTTTAGTTCGTTTTTAGCAATTATACATGCTCGATTTATATCGTTACCGGTATTATGCAAAAGTTTGAAACCCGGAGTGCTTAATTCACAGATCTTGTTCTTATATATGTATGGTTCTTGAATAAGAACTATATCTATGTCTCCTTTCATCAGGATAACTTTTAAGGCAGCACAAGCGGCCTTACAATGGTGAAGATTTATCTGGAGGAACCGTAGAACCATCCAAATTTTCAACCACCGTCACATCAGTCCGTTTCGGAATCTTTTGGCTGATCGCTTTTGTATACCTTCATATGGATATCATGAAAGCCATAACTTACGCGTCCTTGGGTCTGGGCTAGATGTGGCAGCGACTCTATGTTTAATATAAACACCGCATGTCGTCTTGGTCCATCCACCTCATCCAAACGACCAACCTTCCAATCGGCGGTTGGAAGATCTGGGTTACATTCTTTTAGTCTCTCTAGTATTGACTCAGGATCAGGAGGGTTTGCCGGTATCCATGCATGTGCTCTAGGTTTAGCCGGTATGTCTTTTATCGACTAACTCCAAAGCGGCTCCTTCCCAAACTTCACCAATTAGCATCAATGCAGCTTTAAAGCAATCCATAGACCTCTGGTCTGCAAAAGCTATTAACTTATATCGTCCTTGATACCATCCAGCACCTTGCCGTCGAGGACTTGGTCCGGGAAACTTTTTTCGCACCTCTGAGTAGACACTAGACATCGCGTTCTCAATTTCCCCCCATTTTTGCCTTGGAATCATACAGTCCAATGCTCCTTTATTAATAATAGCCATCACAAGGCTGTCTTTTGCAACTGAGGCAAACGATCTTTGATCCCGTTTAGAGGATGGCAGCTCATCCGGTGATCGTTCCCTTTTTCCAGCTTCAAGAATTCCTTGAGCCCATTTTAAGGAATCGCTTTGCTTAGCCGACAACGTGCTTGGGTCGACTGATCCCAATTTCTTTAGGATAAACAAAGCATTTCTGCGTTCCTTGAATCTCTTTCGAGAGGGATTGCCTCCTTTTGATGTCGTCACCTTAGAAAAGGTTCGACTTGCCAAAGTGTCACCGCCAGTCGACCCGTCTACAGGTCGACTAATTGGGCCTGACTCTTGGTCGCTGCCCAAATTTATAACTTCAGTCGTTACCCGTCCACTGGGCCCTGAAGTTAGCAACCCAGTGGATGACTTTGAATTTCGCTGCATGGTGGTTTATTATTTCCACCACACGTGAAATTCGTAATAAGTTCTTATTACGATGAAATACTCCGCTATTAGAAAACACGTCCGTTCAGTTCGACGGTTGAATAATAAAAATTCAACTCATAAGGTTCAGCATTAACCTGAGCGTGACTATAGGATCCAATTCCGATTTCACGTATTGTTTTCCACTTCTTTTTAGAGTTCAACGCTGAGCTAAATCGTCGTTGATAGTAATTTATTTTGGCTCTCTGAATTGCCTTATTTACTTGATTTCGAAGTGAATGAAATTCATTGTGAAGTTCAGGTGACTTAAATCTCTTCCAACGTTTATATGATTGGTCCCTTTGAGTTATCATATTCATTGAACCATTCTTTTTGTAGCCGTTGGGGTTTGACAGTATGTTTTGGCACGCAATTGTTCAGAAGACAGTTTATGTTATTAGTTAAAAATTCAAGTTGGTCGTTTGCTGTTTGTATACTGTAAAGTTGGCTCCAATTCATACTGAAGAACACATTTTCAAGAAAACCGTAGTTGATTTTATTGAAATTGTGGTATTAAGATTAGAGGATTCTGATCAGCAGGACAGCGAAAGTTGAAGGAGAGTAAAATTAGATCATGTTTAGAAAAACAAGGAACACTCAATTGGTCATATAACAGTACTTTCTCCATATCGTCGACCATAAAAATATCAAGCAGACTATTGTTCGTTCCTCCAAAGTGTGTGGGTAAACATTTATTTACACTGTTAGAAAAATATGTTTTTCATATGTTCCGATATAAACAAAATGTGTTTCGGGCACGATTTTAAACCACAATATATTTAAGTGCGAACATGTAATGTTCCTAAACTAACACTAAATGTTTGGGACATCTATGTTAATATGTTAGAATATATTATGTTTGGGGCATGAATGTTTCATAAAAATAATATGTGTGAATGTAAACATATATAAATTAACAAATTTCGAGTAAACATATATATGTTGTGATATTTTATTCAGAGAGCGACAAAAAGAGAGTATAGAGAAAGAAATAGAGATGGAAACCGGGAGGGTTGACGAAAGATATCAACATAACAAAGCGAGAGAATGAAAAAAGAACAATTTCTGTGAAACCGCTTGTATGTTGTTTAGGAAAACTGTTTTATGATAAGGCTAAAAATTTTGATATGCTTAAGTCTAAATATTATTTAATTTGAATAAAGAGAATAGACATTCGGAACCAAGAGAATAGACATTTGAAAAACAAACTGCAATGTTTTCGCCTTGAGAGCAGCATTTTATGCATGTGTGAACATGTGTTTTGTTTATCATTTTGGCATTATGGGCACAATTTTTCGTTAAAATAAATCAGGGGTCTTCATAAAAATAACGAAAGGGCACTATACTCTTTTTAGAGTTGGGACAGTAAAATGAAATAAGGAGGAAATAGTGAAAAATTACACAGTAAAATGTAAAAAAACAAACTTTAGTTCCTCTTTATTTAAAAGTAGTCCACGAGGAGTTGACGGACACCATCAAATATAAAAGCGGGCATTAAGTTCGAGTTTTACAGCTAAAACAATTTAAAAAGTTTATTTTCTTTAAAATGAATTATTAAAGAAAAATAAAAGGCATTTTAGAGCGATGGTGTTAAATGCAAGTAAAAAACTGTTCACTCCTAAATAAATTTATGTTTATATTATAAAATTATGTATGTATGTTTATACTCGACTCCACGTTCTTTTGTTAGTTTTTGAATTCCTTCCAAATTTTAAAGTTTTGTACAAAAACAGTTTTTTATTAAAAAATTGTTATTTTTGCAATAAAAAATAATATTTTATCCAAAAATCAGTCAATATCGTTTATATCAAGCATTGTTACTGACTATAAATCTTTAATAACACACATTTCGAAGTTTCATTTAAAAAAAATTTAATATAGTATAAATATAAATGTGTAAATTAAAAAAAAAAAAACAAAAAATGTTCGGTCGGAGCAGGGATTGAACCCACGACCCTTTGTATGCAAGGCAGACATGCTAACCACTGCTCCACGTGGCAAACAAATGTATGTTTCTGTTAAATAATGTTATGTTTGCATGGGCTCGTGGGCGCTGCAAACTATGCTATATAAATGTAACTTAAAACGATAATTATCTACTGGTGACTATAACAGCTACGTAGCCCAGTGGATAGAGTGTTGGCTTACAAACTGTATGGTCCTCGGTTCGATTCTCCGTGCAGGCGAAAGGTAAAATTTAAAAAATGTATAAAAGTGAATAATTTCTTCAACATTATTTGTATTACAGAAAAAGGTGCCAATAACTAAAAAATTTCGTGGAAGTGAAAATTACGAGTATGTTAGGGAATGAGCACAATCGTGTTTGGGAAAAATTCTTCCAAGCATATAATATTTTTGGCTCAAAATGCTTCCAAACATATAATATGTTCACATAAAACAAACATATTAATGTTTCGGCAGTATGCAATAATATATGTGCTTCCTGCAAAATATGTTTGGAACATATGTTAAAGAAGCGATTTTTTTTGAGGGTGTACGATGTGTAATTCAATTTCACTAAGGGATTCAGTTAGTGTCGATTCCATAAGGATATTGGAATTGGGATCACCAGCGATTATGATGTCATTGTAATTTACAGTCAAGTTTTGCAGATTGGTTATAAAATCAGTGCAAGGAATTAATCTGTTTGGGCGATAAACACAACCAATTAGAACCTTATTTGTATTTGTTTTAAGTTCAACGAAAATAGATTCAACCTTATCGTCTTCCTGAGATGTAAAGACAACTTTATGTTTATATATCTGTTTTATGTATATTGCCACACCTCCACCGTGAGATTTTCTGTCATTTCTTACTAGGTTATAGCCAGATACTTTTATGATTGAATCAGTTATAGACTCGTTGAGCCACGTCTCCGTCACACAAATTACATCAGCTCCATATTCTTCAAAGATATATCTAAATTCATCAATTTTCCTTCTTAAACTCTGGGCATTAATGTGACATATATTTAAACCAGGGTTTTGCTTTGTTAGAATCCGAACCAATGTTCTCACGACGTCGTTAGGACTCAAAATATTATCCATATTTGTCATTAAATATGACCTCGGACAACGCTAATACGTTTGACTTTGGAAAGTAGTGATTGATATAAATACAAAAAACTAATTTAAAAATTTTAGTACGACATATTTTCAAGTGTATAACATTAAGTCTCAACAATATTTTATTAGCATAGAGCACATATAAGACGGGCTTACAGATCATTAGTGGATGTTGAAAGAAAAAGCTGGTTAAGTTGGTCCAGGCTTTCAATAAGGACAGGTTCATTATTGGATGTGGACTTAATATAAATGAGTCCACGAAAGGAATAAACAGAGGCGATAATGGCTTTTTCAGAGGCTTTTTCAGTTTAATCCCAGCCTGCAGGATTTTGAAATTCAACGATGTAAGATTTTCGTGAATATGTATTGGTCCATTAGAATTGAATCCAATATTATGAAGCCGTAGAGGAGTATTATTTGTTTTTCTATATTGTGCCAAAGTCTTCAAAATGAAAATTTTCAGAAATGGAGTAAAAAGTTGAACAATTATGGTTGTGTCCACAGAATTTCCCAAGTTTTTATTCTTAAGACGATAAACAGTTTTGTAGGGTAGAGTAGGTACATTAATGGCATTACAGATACTGTCAAACACATTGTTTAAGTTTTCCGAATTGTTGTAAGGTATTCCATTAATTCTCAGATCACAAGACACTGCCATATTATCTTGCCGTTCAGCGTGTTTTTTTATGGTTTGAATGTCGTTCAGAATATCAAGATTTTCACGGTACCCTGTTTCCATCTTTGAAACTCTTTCGCTCAATTCTTTTGCATTCATCTCTATCTCATCCAAACGATTGCTGAGAGCTTTCAAGAGATTTGCCTCTACGTCTCGAAGCCTCTTATTATTGTAGTTGCGTAAGTTCTCTTCATATTTAAGAAACGATGATTGAATAAAGAGAGTCTGTTTTTCAATAATATTCTCGATCTGAGATAAATGGATAGACGACCGATCAGATGTGGATAGGCGCGCATTTTTTTGTTGTCTCTGCGTTGTTGTTGTCATCCTCTCTTTTTCGTTTAGTTGCAGCCGTTAACTTATCCATAAGTTCTGCGTGAAGTTTGTTGTTGGAGAGTGTGATGTCTGCCAATAATTGGTTCTCAAATGCGTTTGACATATCGCTGTGATGAGCTCTCAACTTAGGTATGTGTTGGTAAGATTGTGTAGTTATTGTTGTAGAGCTATTAGAAGCGTTGCACAACTTTATACAGAGCCAAGATTAAAGATGAAAGTTTTCTTTTTCACAACAAAAAAAACAGATGTTTTATCAGTGTCTTCTCGAAATAAAATCCAACAAATAGATCACGTTTTCAAAACAAAACCAAGTGATACCAATTGAAGATTTTATAATCAAGCTTTGCAATTAGAATATTGAAAACAATAGGAGCGATATAAAAACACGTCCAGCAGTATACTCTTCGACGTGTCCATATTGTTAACGAATACTATTCCACTTTGTATTTTGCCTTTTAATATATTTGCCCAATCCATTGGTACTGTGCGTAGCCACTCACGACCCAGAAGTGGATTTCTTTGCGATTTAACTATGTAAAGTTTAGCTGCAGAAACATCTTTTGAGCCCGCTACCATTACCTGGATATACCCAACACAATGGTGTATGACAATAGCTGTGTAACGCTGTGTCTGTATCATAAACTTTTTCTTTACCGAAGTATTTTTTGCTTCATCAAGACTTATAATTGATACTGGTGCACCCGTATCTATTTCAAACTTAATGTCAATTCTTCATCCGATATTAGGTTCAGCTGGCCACCGTGGTGCAATGGTTAGTATGCTCGCCTTGCACACACAAGTTTGTGGGTTCGATTCCTGCTTCGACCGAACACCAAAAAGTTTTTCAGCGGTGAATTATCCCACCTCAGTAATGCTGGTGACATTTCTGAGGGTTTCAAAGCTTCTCTAAGTGGTTTCACTGGAATGTGGAACGCCGTTCGGACTCGGCTATAAAAAGGAGGTCCCTTGTCATTGAGCTTAACATGGAATCGGGCAGCACTCAGTGATAAGAGAGAAGTTCACCACTGTGGTATCACAATGTGAGCCTGATACATCGGGCTGCCACATAACCTAACCTAACCTAACCTAGGTTCAGCTGGCGCGTTGTTTTTAAGCACATTCCTCGAAGGTGACCCTTCTTCTTACAAGCATAGCAAACTGTTGTGGTTGCATTGGTTTGCCAGATGCTTGTCACTACCACATCTAAAACATGCCTTACCACTCCTCCCCTCATGAGCCTTTTTCGACTTCCTCTTATCGACGATCATATCCACCACTTGTTCGTTGCCTTGACGTCATTCCATTCCACCCCTATCCGCCGCTTCAAAAATACTTGCGGTATCGATTGCTGATTTCAAGGTTAGATCTGCCTTCTCAAGTAAACGACTTTTAATACGAGAGTTTTTTAAACCAAAAACAAATTGGTTTCTTAAAGCAGTATTTAAGTATTTACCAATGTCACAATTGGCCGCTAACCTCCTTAAGTTAACCAAATACTCTGCACAAGTTTCATTCTCCTTTTGACGACATAAATTGAAACGATAATTTTCGAGAATGACGTTTGGTTTTGGATTAAATTGTTCACTGAGACGTATGACTATTTGTTCATATGTGGATTCCTCCGGCGTGCTAGGGGCAAGCTTTTCACAAAGCATATCATACGTGCCGGCTCCCATATAATGCAGCAGAAACATTTTCTTTTTGGTACCACCGCACTCAAAAATATCCAGCGCTGTCTCGAATCGGCGTACCCACCTTTGCCATGTTGTTACACCATCATCAAACGGTTCAAAAGTAAATCCAGGTACTTGTATTTTGGTTACTCCTTCTGTTGACATTTTTGGAACTCAGGTTACCAAACAGAAAATTTGGGTTCAATGCTAATTAATGTTCTTTTAACTCGTCGCCAAATGTTAGGTTAGACACGCGATGTACTTGATCGTCATTCTGCAAGTGCAGCAATGACATTTATTCATTTTATTTCTTACTGTTTCGATTACAATTCATTATTATCTATATCACTCTGACAAGAACGATCAGAGGTAGAGCATTAGAAGTCGGAGTGCCATTGTACAAAAATGTAAAAGAATCACTTATTTCAAAGAAAACTAGGTTAGCGCGCCTTCAATTTGCACAAAAATACCTTAAATGGCCTCAGGAGCAGTCGATATGTGCTATATTTTCCTACGGCACAAAATTTAACTTGCATGGATCGGATAGTAGTACGAAGGCTGCAGGGGAAAGCCTTAATCCAAGATATGCAAAAAGTTACGTCAATCATGGTGGGGCCAATATTATGGTCTGGGGGTATTTTTCTGGACAAGTTATTGGCCCGATTTATAGAGTCGAGGGTATTATGCTGTCGGAAGTCTACAAAAACATTTTGACCCATGTAATATTGCTGTAAGCATTCCGGGAAATGCCGTCTGCATGGATTATTCAGCGCGATCATGACCTCTAGTACACGTGTAACGTAGTAAAACAATGGATTTCAGATGAAAAATTGCGGATGCTTGACTAGCTTGTTCAGTCGCCTAAAGTTAAAGTCATAAAGCAACATTTGGAAAGATGTAAAACGAAAATTGGTACGAAATGTTTGCAAAATGCTTACGAAATCTATTTGAACCTGAACCATATCATTGACCATATAATCCTAACCAATGGCAAAAAGTTGCGCAGAAGTAATCAAACGGCATTGCTTTAGTATTAACTAATAACATTTATCGTTAAAAGTTACAAAAACATTAATTATTTTTAAATATATGTGACACTTAATATTAGTTGCAAATGTTTTGAACAAGCGAAAACTCCATTTTTTTTTTAAATTATAAATGATCAAAAAATCTTTATCGTTAGTTCCGTTATTCCCGTGAATCTTTATTTTCAACAGGGAATGTAGTTGCAAATATTTTGAACAGCACTGTATACGTCTCCCGTTTGTAATTCTTCGCGTCTTTGCGACTTTGGTTAATTTTTTCTATTGTCTTACATTTTGCGTTATGGATCTTCTCTTTTATCGATGGGTAATATTCTTGTGTTATTCGTCCGTTTAAGAAATCTGAGGGTCTTCGTCCGGTAGTGGAGTGATTACTTTATTGAGTTTTTCTTCTACAGAGTCAATTTCTTTATCAGGGTCGTGTCTAAGAATTCTAATATGTTCGTTGATAGTATTGTGCAGGTGTTCAATATCTGAATTAGATGAATGGTTATTATTTGAAGTAAAATGGATTTCTATCCCTTAAGAAAATAATTAGGGGAAGGGCTTTAAATCCTAACTCGTTGTCCGTAACGATTTTCTTTGTATTACCCATTATGCTTAAGTATTGAGTAAGGGCTCTTTTAAATTCGATCCCTGTTCGGTTTTCTATTTTTATTGCTTGAGCAAATTTGGTGAATTTGTCAATAGACGTTAAGAACAAGGTCTTTCCTAGACTGTAAAAAACATCGATATGTACTATTTCCCATGGCCTGCTTGGCGTCTCGGTAGTCTGAAGTTTTGGTTTTATGTGTTTCCTTTCATACTACTCCTTATTACAGATGTCACAATTATTGATAAATTGTGTTATACGCTTTTTAAGTTCAGGGTGATAGATGCTAAATTTTAATTGCTGGAAATTCTCATTTATACCTCTATGATTATTTCGCATGTGTTCCTTTTTTATATGTTCTGCTAATACGTTCCCATCGAGAACATCCGTAAGGATGTTGTTACACTTAATTATCTTAAAATCTTTACCTTAATCGAAGTTTGTCGAAATGATCTTCTCAAATACTTCGTTAATGTCGGCGTCTTCGATAGACAGCTTTCAGTTTTGTGGGATCAGAATGATTTTTAATTATTGTCAGCATTGTGTTCTCGTCGAAGTTCCGTGTAGTAATCGGTTTCCTATGGTTATTAAAAATCTCCTGGTTTCTAATCTTTAAAGACCTGATCCTACTTTTCGAATTATAATTTCGTTCTTGTATATATTTATCGAATTGTTTTTCTCTGTGATGACACCAATCATATATTTTTCAGAAAAACTATTTTGGGTTTGTATGCGTGAAAGTGCATCGGCGTTTCCATTATTCACCCGAATTCGAATTCTCCTAGTTTCAGTCTCCACCTAACAAGTCGTGAATTTGGCTCTTTGATCGAAAACAACCATTCGAGTGGTTGGTGATTGGTATGGATGGTGAATTTTCTGCCAAAAAAATTCTGTCGAAAGTATTTTACCGCCCATACTATTGCAAGGAGCTTTTTTCTATATACAATATAGAAAAAGAGCTAGTTAATTTCATGTTCATTTAGAGTCCTGCTTGCATAGCATATTGGATGGTCTTACTGTGATAAAACGGCCCCTAATGCAAAGTTACTTGCATCTGTATTTAAAACAAAAGGTTTTGAAAAATCTGGGTACGCTAGTATGGGATCATTTATAAGTAGGGTCTTTAAGGTCTCAAAGCTTTTCCGATATTCAGCATTATGTAAGTCAATTTTAGTGTTCTTCTTTAGGTAGTTCGTCATAGGTTTTGCTATTTTAGAATAATCTTTCATAAATTTTCTGTAGTATCCACTGAGTCGCAAAAACTGTTTTATCTGTTTTTAATTTTCGGGAATTGGGTATTTTATACCTCATTCACATTACACTTCCAAAATCCACTTTAACTAGATTTCAACTGTCATTTGTCTCATAAAAAGGGGATTTCAAATCCACTTTTACTCGATTTCGAGCGTAATGTGAATGAGTTATTACTATACATTCTATTTTTTTGGATTTGGTTTAATACCATTCTGAGTCACATTATGACCGAGGAATTCGGTCTCTCGTTTTAGAAATTCGCATTTGTCTATTAGTCGATCTATTACTAGATGTAGTGAGTTTATGTGCTCGTCTAAAGAAGTTGAGAAAACAATAATATCATCTAGTTATACTAAACACACTTTATTTAATAGATCTCCCAGTATGTTATTCATTAAACGTTGGAAGGTGGCGGGTGCGGTTTTTAAGCCGAAAGGCATACGAAAGAATTCATAGTGCCCTCCTTCAACTGAAAACGCAGTTTTATGAATATCGTTATCTGCAATTTCAACCTGGTGGAAACCCTTAGCGAGATCTAGTGTACTAAAATATAAGCTTCTACCAAGTTAATCTAGGATCTCTTCTATATTTGGGATGGGGTATCTATCGTCCACAGTCTTTTCATTAAGTTTACGATAATCTACTACGAGCCTCCATTTTTTGTGTCCGCTTGCATCGTCCTTTTTAGGGACTATCCAAATTGGAGCGCAATATGGTGAGTTTGATAGCCTAATTATCCCATTTTGTAACATTTCGCGGATTTGTCGGCTTACTTCTTCCCTGTGTAAGTATGGGTATATGTAAGTTTTAGAATGAATTGGAACATCGTCAATAGTATTAATATGATGCTTAACAGCATTAGTGAAAGTTAGATTAGAGTCTGTCTGATGGAATAAGTGGGAGAATTTATTTATTAGTCGTGAAAGTTTCGTAAATTCTTCTGAATTCAAATGATCTGTTATAATCTGTTCTAGTAATGATAAGTCTTTAGTGTTTGTCGTTTCATCGTCCGAAAGGAAATAACTTTCTATTGATACTGGCCACGCGTTTCCTGGTTTAATGTGAATTACTTCTGGGCATTCAGGATTGGTTACTATTTCAACTTTAAAATTTTGGGAATTATATACTCCTTCTTGGATAATTGTTTCTCCGCTGGGAGAATGGACATCTGTAATATGTACCAATCCGTGTTCTACATTGGTAACTATGATTATTTAGGAACTTCAAGGGAATTGCACGGCCATTTATTCTTAGGGTTGCAAAGCCCTGGATTGATAATCGAATGTGTGACGCCGGTGACTATAATAAATTTTAGTATTATATGCGGTAGTTCCCCGGAGAGGCCGCTAAAGGAAAATTTTTGGACAGTTTCGAAAGGAAAGGGATCGGAATATTTTAATTTCTGCGGTCCATAGTTGGGATTCTGTTCAGATGGTACGTCTTGAATGCAGTTGACGTCCATCGGTTCAGGGGCGGACGAAATATTATTCCCCCGAATTGGTTGTGCGCTTTGTTGGAAAGTTGAATGTGAATTACTAACATTTCTTGGGAGATTTTGGTTGCGTTGGTATAGCGAGTTGATATATTGTGGGTTTGGAGTATTGAAGGGGTTATAGCTATTGGGATTTTGTTGATAATGCTGTTTCGGAATTTTGTGCTTATTTTGATACATATTTATTTATTATAAAAATTGTTATGTCCATTTTTATTGAAAATATTGTTTGCCTTGTTTGTTTGACTACCATAATATGCATACCCAGATTTAAACAAGATTTCCATTGCTTCTTCTAGGCTATTCGGATTGCGACACGCTAGGATAGTCCTCATTAGTTCCGGAATGTTTTCTTTAGTTAACGAAGTAATAAAATAGAATAAATGATGGTACCATTAGGTATAATTATTCACATAATCGAGCACTTACATAAAAAAATTAAAAAGAATATGTAATGTAACGGTAATTCTGAAAATTTTTCCGTTAAGAAATTTTTATCACAAATATTTCATAATAATTGTGTTTAATGACATTATCATATTATGTTTTAAATAAATGGTTTTTTATACCTCATTCACATAACACTTCCAAAATGCGCTTAAACTAAATTTCAAATGCCATTTGCCTTATAAAAAAGAGACTTAAAATCCACTTTTAGTAGATTTCGAACCTTATGTGAATTGGCTATTGGATATATTATAACGTAATTCACGAATCCAACTCCATTAAACAACCTACATTTATTTCTATTTTAAGTGTGAAATTAATTTTCGTGTAATCTTATTTAGATTATTTATTAAATTTTTTGTTTATTTATACAATATTCGTTTCTATTCAAGTAGTTCTCCTATTTATTACAGCATCACTCGCCATATTTTGATCCATTGTAATCGGCGATAGAAATCAATATTTTCGAGATTTGGTTGGCTGAGACAATAAGTGGCTATTTAGCAAACTTTGGTGTATCTACGAATAAGTCATTACATATTAGGTGATTATATGCTTTAAATGCACTACTTATTTTATGGCCGAAAGTATGCCTGGGGAGAAGTACTTTCCTTCTAGGACATGCGTATGTAAATGTAATCCGAAGCGATGCCAATTAATAAGTGGTTATTAATTTTTAAATAGGCTTACCTACAAGATTACCGGGTAATGAGAGTTTTTGCTGGGTATGGTTGGTGGATTTGGTTGTGTCATTTTGTAAGTTTGAAAGTCCTTTTTCTAAAAACGTCGTCTTCATCGTCTCCTAATGATACGTCTCTGTTGGATGTTACTATTGTTTATATGTCCGATATGTTCGTTAATGTCAGGCAAGTACCCGTCGTTCGAATCGAACCCTGGATCTAATTCTATTACGTGTACTTCTGGGAACTGAAATTCAGGGTCGGACGCGTAGTCCGATGTTGATTCTATTGATTCCGTGTCGGACATATATCCGTATCGAATTTTGTGTTTTGAAGAGTATGGAGAAATATATATAATAATACGAAAAATAATATATATAGGAAAACTGATAACTTATTTAAGCGGCTTACTATCAATTTGTTGCTGCTCATTGCTAATGTTTTAGCTGGATCGTTGCTTTTCTGGATTGGTGATTCCTTTTGGCATTTTATTTAACCAATACTTGGAGATAATTTAAAGTTTTTCTGTGTCGCTTAGGATTAATTACACATTTGTTTTTAAATTTTAAAAGGTTCACTTTCTGTATTCCTTTTATATATATTCTAATTTTCTGTTTTTAATATCACTAAGCTGTTATTTAGGTCTATCAAACATTAAGATGTACAACATTAAGATGTACAAAGGATTCTTTGATTCTTTAATCAAACTCCTTTTCCCGATATCCTACCGACTGCGCCAATTTAGATTTATGTTTTGAACAAGCGGAAAAAAATAAAAAAACGCAATGTTTATTGATGATCAACTGTGGTATTGCACAGAGACTTATTTATTGTTTGAGTTATAACTTAACTGACTATCTTTGTTACAATATCTGCTATTTATATTTGTTGTATGCTTAGTAAGTTTAAGAATTAAAAAGAGATTTCAGCAATTTATTTGACGAAATAATTCGGGGAATTATTGGTGGTCAATTGGAACAAGTGGAGAAATGCAATATGCATCGATGATTGAAGATTGGTAGTAGCGGAAGTGTTGCACATGGCACTTAAATATCATATTAAATATATTCTCTGTGGAAACTATCCAGTCAATTGGAGGAAAATCTCATTGAAAATGGGTCTAAAATATGAAACAGTTTACTATATTTCCCCAACTCTGGTGTACATATATATGGGAGCTATATATAATCTGAACCGATTTTGACTAAATTTTACATGCATACACCCTCAAAAAAAAATCGCTTCTCTAACATATGTTCCAAACATATTTTGCAGGAAGCACATATATTATTGGATATTGCCGAAACATTATTATGTTTGTTTTATGTGAACATATTATATGTTTGGAAGCATTTGGAGCCCAAAAATACCATATGCTTAGAAGAATTTTCACCCCAAAGAAGATTGTGCTCATTCCCTCACATAATTTTCACGTCCACGAATTTTTTTAGTTCTTGGCACCTTTTTCTGTAATACAAATATTGTTGAAGAAATTATTCAATTTTATAAATTTTACCTTTCGCCTGGACGGAGAATCGAGGACCATACAGTTTGTAATCTACTGGGCTACGTAGCTGTTATAGTCACCAGTACAGACAAAAAATTTTTTTTCTGATTCAATCACGAAATTAATTGATCCAATTAATTTTTAATTGAAATGTCTTCAATCACAGAAATGATAGTATCAATTAAAAAATTAATTGAAGGTCAATTAAAAAGTTAATTGATCCAATTAAAAAATTAATTGATAGTATTATTTTTGTGATTGATTTTTGTTTCAATTAAAAAATTTGTTGAATCAATTAAATTTTTAATTGAATATTTTTTAAAAGTCAATTAAAATTTTAATTGGAAAATTTTTCGTGAAATTTTTTTGTGTGTAGACAATTATCGTTATAAGTTACATTTATATACCATAGTTTGCAGCGCCCACGAGCCCATGCAAACATAACATTATTTAACAGAAACATACATTTCTTGGCCACGTAGAGCAGTGGTTAGCATGTCTGCCTTGCATGCAAAGGGTCGTGGGTACAATCCCTGCTCCGACCGAACACCAATTTTTTATTTATTTTTTTTTTATTTACACATTTATACAAAATTTTTGTAATGAAACTTCGAAATGTGGGTTACTAAAGATTTATAGTCAGAAACAGGGCATGATATAAACGAAATGGATTGAGCTTTTGGATAAAATATTATTTTTTATTGCAAAAATAATAATTTTGTAACAAAACAAACTGTTTTTGGTATAAAAGTATGAAATTTTGAAAGGAATTCAAAAGTACTAAAAAAGAAGAACGTGGAGTCGAGTATAAACATACATAAATAATTTTATAATATACACATACATTTATTTAGGCGTGAACAGTTTTTTTACCAGCATTTAACACCATTTTAAATGCATTTAAAACATATCGGGTTTTGTACTTAATTTCATTTTGACCATTAAGGACGGTATTAAGTTGGCATTATCGCTCTAAAATTACCCCATTTTGCCTTTAACTTTTCTTTAATAATTCTTTTTCAATTGTTTTATCTGCAAAACTCGAACTTAATGTCGGCTTTTATATTTGAAGGTGCCCGTCAACTCCTCTTAGACTACTTATTAATAAAGAGGAACTAAGCTTTGTTTTTATACATTTTACTGTTTAATTTTTCACTATTTCCTTCTTTTTTCATTTTACTGTCCCAACTCTAAAAAGAGTATAGTGCCCTTTCGTTATTATTATGAAGATCCCTTTGTAATTTTTGTATATTTTCTACCGTTTTTTTAATATCCTTTGCCTGAATATTTTTACTTACTCCTCGTACGTTCCGATTTCTTTTAACGAACCAAGAATACCCATACACAGAAAAAAATCACCAAAATATTTCCAATTAAAAAGTTGATTGAAGTTGAAATTTTTTTCAATTAATAATTTAATTGATACAAATAACTTTTTAATCAAGATAGAAACCTTAAGTTAATTAAGTATATGATTGAAATTGATTCAATTAACATTTTAATCAAACTCGGAAGACTAAGTCAGTAAAAAAAGTGATGGATGTTTTTAAATAGAAAATTATTTCAAAATATATATTTTTTTTATCAAACTAAAACATAAAGTCAGATTAGAAAGTAATTGAAAATAGTTACCATTTTAATTGAGTTTTGCAATCAACATAAATTAAATTTTTAATGGAATCAATGAAAAAATTAATTGAAATTTTCAAATTAAATCAATTAATTTTTTAATCAAATATTGTTTAATTTTAAATGCTGCTCTCACGGGGAAAACACATGCTGTTTTTTTTTTCAAATGTCTATTCTCTTGGTTGCGTATGTTTATTTTCTTTACTCCCAATACTCATTCTAATATTCAAATTAGATAATATTTAGACTTTTCCAAAACAACATACAAGCGGTTTCACAGAAATTGTTCTCTTTTCATTCGCTCGCTTTGTTATGTTTATATCTTTCGTCAACCCTCCCGGTTTCCACCTCTATTTCTTTCTCTATACTCTCTGTCGCTCTCTGAATAAAATATCACAACATATATATGTTTATTCGAAATTTGTTAATTTATATATGTTTACATTCACACATATTATTTTTACGAAACATTCATGCCCCAAACATAATATATTCTAACTTATTAACATATGTGTCCCAAACATTTAGTGTTAGTTTAGGAACATTACATGTTTGCACTTATATATTGTGTTTAAAAATTGTGCCCGAAACACATTTTGTTTATATCGGATCATATGAAAAACATATTTTTCTAACAGTGTAGTTAGAATAATAATTCTGCTATCTCTGCAAAATTTCACGTAAATGGGACTTAACTTTGGCCCCCGTGGTGATAAGATATATATGGGAGCTATATCTAAATCTGAACCGATTTCAACCAAATTGGCGCACTTATCGATACTATTATACGTACCTCTTGTGCAAAATTTGAAGCAAATCACGGCAAAACTCTAGCTTTTGAGGCCATATAAGTCCAAATCGGACGAAAGATGTATATGGGAGCTATATCTAATTTTGAACCGATTTTAACGGCACACATAACGGTATCATTAAACGTACCCCTTGTACAAAATGTGAAGCAAATCACGGCAAAACTCTGGCTTTTGTGGCAATATAAGTGCGAAAGATATATATGGGAGCTTTATCTAAATCTGAACCGATTTCAACCAAATTTACCAAGCATTGGTAGAATGTCAATTCTACTCTCTGTACAAAATCACGAAAATCGGTAGTAAACTTTAGCCTCTGTGATCCTATGAGTCTAAATCGTACGAAAGATATATATGGGAGATATATCTAAATCTGAACCGATTTGGCTGATATTTTTCAAGTTTTTCGAGACTCATAAAATATTTGGCTGTACGGAATTTGAAGGACCTCGGTTGATAAACACGCCAATTATGACCAGATTAGGGATAAATATTTATGGCAGTTATATCTAAATCTGAACCGATTTTTTCCAAAATCAATAGCGAAATCTTTGTCCCAAAAAACGACCCTATGCCAAATTTGAGTACGATCGGACTTAAACTGCGACCTGTACTTTACACACAAAAATAGACAGACGGACATCGCTAAATCGACTCAGAATTTAATTCTAAGACGATCGGTATACTAAACGACTCAGACTGTTCCTTCTTGGCGTTACATACAAATGCACAAACTTATTATACCCTGTCCCACAGTAGTGGTGAAGGGTATAAAAAGCAAAACTGTCATTATTTTGTTTTACTATGAAAACGAAAGGAAGAGAAATGAAAATTCTACTAGTATTTTTTAATGTCGTCTAATTTTATATGAATTTGTAAACACAAAAGACGGTGAAAGCGACTGTCCTTACTATTTTTCTCACAACTGTACATCAGAGATGGTCCGAGTAGCTATTTTTTGGGTTTTCTACTGTCAAAATGTTGTAAACGTCGAAAACGTCATATACCTGTATAAAAAGTAAAAACGTAGTAAATGTCAAAAATAGGGCATTTTCGGAAACGTAGTGTTGCGCTGCAATTGCTGCGCAACATTGATTTTGTTGCGCAACTGTTGCCGATCAGCTGTGGCAGCTGCTTTTTTGTTGCATATTTTGTTTGCAATTTAGAACGCAAAAACACCACAAATGGAAAAGTATATAATACATTTTATTTGTGAATTAGATGACTCTTTAAATGGGTCAAATCTATGTTATTTACAGAAAAAGATATCTAAAGTATAAAAAGCGAAATTTAATACTGCAACAAGTTTGCAAGACGATACGAAGAATTCCAAAATTTTGGGATACTTTGAAGTCGTCAATCAATATTCCTTAATTTTGTCGACCACTTTGCATAACACAGATTTTTTTCGGCCTGACGCAAATTCGCCCTCCATATCCAAATGTGCTCTTACTATTAATTTAGTTGTCTTGGAATCAACCTCTACCTAAAAAATTATGAAAATATAATAAAAATATTATAAACATATAATATAATAATAATAAAAAAAAACTAAATTGAAATTTTTAATACTTACTCGTTCTCTGCATCAGCCATTTTTATACTGCGTGTTTTTTATTACGTTTGCGCAACATATGCTTCATTGTTGCATTTTAGAACATATGACGCTTACTGTGTAGCCGGATGTTGCAATTATGAATGTGATGCGCAACAGTTGCAGCGCAACACTGCGTTTCCGAAAAGGCCCATAAGAAAATATTTTGAAGCAATGAAAACGCCATATTGAATTTTAGAAATTTTTATAATATTTAGAAATTTTTACTCAAAGGCAAATTGTAAGTTTTTTCAGGGATTTGAAAAAGGTCCGAATGCAACTCGTTTTTTGAAACTGTGAAAATTGTAGTAGCAAAATACAAACAAAATACAAAACGTTGATTTCGATTTAGATTTATATACAACCCCGATTTGCACATAAGTTTCGATCAAACACCAAACATTTTTCAACGATGGATTATCGTTTGTCATTGAGATAAACCAAGAATCGGGTAACAGTCAGTGATAAGAGAGATGTTTACCACTGTAGTATCACAATGGACTGAATGGTCTAAGTGAGCCTGACATATCGGTTGCCACTATACCTAACCTAAACTTATCATACTAGACTCTTTTCCTATAAGAAAAAGACCTTCGTAAATAGAAAAATTAAAAAAAAGTTTTAAATAAGTGGTTCTAAAAAGTATAACTTTTTTTAAACAAATTTTTATATTGTCAAAAACTACGTATGTTACGAAGGTTTACGACGTTTTTACGTATGGTAGAATACGTCGTAAATGTATGTCAAATACCTTACAGTTTACGACAGACCATCTCTACAAATGTCGTGCGTGAGCGTGAGTCACGAAAATAATATCTTCGTGAGTGTGCGTGAGTAACGAATTACACTCACGACAATATTCCTGCTCACCACCATAAAACGCTTATGAGTTAAAATCAATTACAATTCTAGTGACACCTGAGATGTTAAGAGTTTAATAACACTCTCGATTTTAATAATCCTCATGTTTTCAGACACTTCGGTAAGGTAAATTAATCATAAAATTATTCGTGAGTCGCGATATTTTTCGTGATTCACGGTATTTTTCGTGAGTCACGGTATTTTTTGTGAGTCACGACGTTTTCGTGCGTGAGTGTGCGTGAATACAAATTTTCTTTTCGTGAGTGTGCGTGAGCCCTACCAAAAAATATCGTGCGTGAGTGTGCGTGAGTATGATTTTTCTGTCGTGAGTGTGCGTGAGCGTGAGTAAACTATTACCCACGTGCACACCTCTACACGTGAGTAATGTTTTACTCACGCACACTCACGACAGAAAAATCTTACTCACGCACGATATTGTTTGGTAGGACTCACGCACATTCACGAAATGAAATACTGTGACTCACGAAAATATTTTGACTCACGAAAATTGTCATGACTTACGAATAATTTTATGAGTAATTTACCTTAGAGACGTATCTGAAAAAATGAGATTAAAATCGAGAGCATTATTCAACTCTTAACATCCCAGATGCCACTAAAGTTGTAAATCAATTCAACTCGTAAGCGTTTTGTCGGTGGGCGAGATTATTTTCGTGAGCGTATTTTTCCGAAATTCGTTACTCACCCACTCTCACGATTCACGCGTGAGTCACGACAATTTCGTGTCACGTGCATACCTCTACTTGAAACGGGTCACCTTCATTCAATACGTTTTCAAATTGGTTGTGAATTACTTCCAAATCGTCAAAATGTTGACTAAATCTTTGAAAATGTGTTTCTTTTTATTATTAGTATTAAGATTACAATATCCTTACAGACTAAAATATATAACCGCTATGGATACGTATTTATAAATTCTGGATTTTTTGAATTAATTCATCAATACAAATAGTATTATTTTATGATTTAAAGTGTATCTATTTTCTGAAAGGTCTATAAGGGGATAGTTGAAATCGTAAAAGAGATGACGAAGAGAGTCATTATAAGCACAGTCCCTTTGAAAGTATTGAATTGCCAATAAAGTTTCATGTCCGTCTTGTTGGAACATTGAGATACATACATAAAAAACAAAAAAATAATACTAAACTACATTGAGTTTTAAATTCTTGATTTTTGCACAAATTTTTACTTGAAATTTTAAGTACGTATGGACTATTTTGTACTTTAATCAAGGTGATAAGAGATCATCTAAAAAAATCAAGCTTAAGGATTCTAAAAATGAGAAATTACTGCTCACTGAAGTGCAAACACTCTTGTTTTTAGTCCAAAATAAATACAGAAAATAGAGGGAGAAAAAATATAAAGTTTACTATCATTTGTACGCTCACAGAATACTATGTCAGTGTTGCCGCTTCTTGAAATTATGTAAAACTAAAAAGCTTCCACATGTCAATTAACTATCCTTAAATTTCAATACTTCCAATTAATTTCCGTACCGTTTTCAGACAATGAAAAAATGTAGTGTCGTGTACATATTGAATGAATCTATGAAAACGATGATGCATTATGTCCCTGTAAAAATTTTCATTAAAATAAGCTTATTGACAGAGTAATAAACAATGAGTATATAATACAAAATTATAATACTTTATGGACACATAAAATATATTTAGTCATAAACTACCGATTAGTTAAAAAAATGCGTGTTTTAGAAGTGAAAGTGAAAAACAAAAGCAAAAATGTATATTGATTAATCAATTAATACAAACAATCTCATACTTATTTATTTCTATTTATTTATTGAAATCTTTCTCACAATTTAATCTATACTCATCATTCAAGAAGAAAATTGTCAAACGGCAACACTGCTTTCATCCCCTAAAACTAATATGATAATACTGCTGTACTCGAGTAAAGCTTATGAGTTTGTAAGAATATACATCCTCTCTCTGTCTCTTTACTCTCTTGATATGCGCATCCTACTCGATATATTCGCCAGGGTTGGAAACTTTGTATCCTAGAACTTTTCTGTACATGCTTGGAACTAATTAACTTCATTACAAATTTTATTTGGGGAATTCTAATAATTGGATCATTTCGAGTTATCGATCTCACAAAAACATAAAAAGTGAAATTTTTTAATATAGTTTTGTTTGAACGAAATTTTAGTAACAAACTTTTGTTTCAGCGTTTAGCAAACTATTTAATATTTAATATTAACTTCAGTAACATATACACATTCTGCTTCAAGTATATATTTTGAGGATTGGTCCAAACAAAATATTGTTTGTATTATTCGTTTTTTATTTGATTTTTGGTCGACCTTTTGTTAGAATTATAAATTAATGTTTCTTCAAGCTCGAAGTCCTTTTTTGAATATTTTATTTTATTGTTCCCCATATTTCGAGATTACGATATTGAATCGCTTCCTCAGGGGTCTACAATACGATTTATAGAAATTACATTTCATAAATATCACAGTATTAAACATTTTATAATTTAAATAAGTGTAAATATTAATTACTTTTAGTTAATAATTTAAAATGGTATTATAAAATAATATAATTGTACAAAAATTAGACAGACATATCTTAATCTCATTTTACAAGTACCAGGCGAACAGAAAAATTAAAACAGCTATAAAACCAATGACTTACATGTATAGTATCGACAACACAAAAATACTTAAAGCTACTGTAGATTCACTACACTCCTCAGCTGTCTGTATTGCACTGAGTTGGTTTTACTATTGCACGATGATCACTACCATGTATTTGTTGTTTCCTTTTCCGAAGCAAATGCCTGTAACAGTGAGCGATGTTTTCTGTATTGAAGTTCATTCGTTTCCTTGCAGGTACATTGTTTATATGAAGGGTTTATTTTTTTATTATTTTATTATTATTCGTCTATGCAGTAATCCTTACAGACTAACAATGCTGTACTACAATATTTACAAATGGTAGCTTATTCCTAAGTATTTAATAATAGTGTAATATTTCTTTTTATAGTATATTTATCTTCTGAAAGATCAAAATATTTATAGTATTTATTAAACTCATCACATAGTCGGCGAACAGGATGGTTATTTTCAAAGTTTGTGCGAAAGTACTGAATGCGAAGCAGTTCAAAATTACGAGTATGTCTTGACTGAGGTCTTGACTTGAATGAGATACTGTTAAGAAGGAACTCAGATTTAAATCTACCATTAATAACATCAGCCATAAAACAGATATTCAGCATAGTACGTCTACTTTTCAGTGTAGGAATTTGGCAAGTGAAAGTCTTTCCTTGTAAGATGGCATGGTTTGAGGAGTCCAGTTGTACCGACGTAATCAAAACAGTGCTTTTGTACAGATTCAACAAGGTTACAGTGTATTTGATACTGTGTCCCATATTACAGATCCATATTCAAGGATTGGACGCACAAGTGAAGTGTACACATTCCTTGTTACAAATGGGTCAAAAAACTTCTTAATCCAGCGTTTGACAAATCCACGTGATCCATATGATTTATTGACGGTCATAGATATGTGAGATCTAAAATCTAGTCTCCGATCCAACAGTATTCCGAGATTCAACAGTTTTAAACATGTCGTTATTAATATAGTAATTTGTATCAATGTGGTTCAATCTATAAAAAGAGATGTGCTTGCATTTTTTTTTATGTTCACTTCCATCATATTTAGAGAACACCAGTTGTACATGCTAGTTAGATCAGATTGAAGTAATCTAGGTCATCACTATTCCGGATAATTTTCATAATTTTAACATCGTCAGCATACATAAGTGTATTACCAAATAGAATTGCTGATGGAAGGTCATTTATAAATAAACAGAACAATAAAGGTCCAAGATGACTGCCTTGAGGAACACCAGAAGGCACATGTATCGATCCCGAAATAATGTTATCAAATACTACACATTGAGTGCGATTTGTCAGATAACTTTCAAGCCAGGATACCATTAATGCCCTGTTCCTGTATATCGAACGAAAGCTTTCTTTCGTATTCCAAATGAAAGAAAATTGATTTTGGTACCTCTATTTGGAAAGGCTAGTCATTTCTTATTTTGTTGTTGAATAATAAACGAACATATACAATATGCGTCAAGAAAAAAATGAAAACCTTGTTAACATTTGAATGAGTTCTCAGGGCAAATATTTGAAAAAAATTTTTGATAATCAATGTAATCTCATACAAACGAAACGAACTTTCAAAAATAGAGAAACCCAAATTCATTCGAATTCGTATGACTGCCTTTCTTTCGAATGGGGTTTCGTTCTATATACAGGAACAGGGCATAAGTCACTGAAACCCATGCGATGTAATTTGTACAGTAGAAGTGAGTGATTTACTTTATCAAACGCTTTACTAAAATCAGTATAGACGACATCAGTCTGTAAACGATCTCTAAAGCCTTCATTAATCATTGTGGTCAGTACCAAGACATTTGTTATGGTTGAACAAGGTTTACGGAAGCCATGTTGTTTGGGTGATAGAAAAGAGGAGACTTGATGAACCAAAATATCAGATATAATATTCTCCATTAGTTTTGGAATAGCACTCAGTTTAGCAATGCCTCTGTAGTTAGTAATATCAGACTTTTCCACTTTTAAATAGTGGAATGAGAAATGAGTCCTTCCACAGAGTGGGAAAGATACCAGTTCGCAAAGATTCGTTAAATAGAATAGAAAGAGCAGTCGATAGAGAATGAGCACAATATTTTAGTATGTTACTGGGGATACCATCAGGCCCCGGACGAAAAGAATATTTTATCTTTTCCATGTAACTCAGCACAATATTAGGAGATATAAAAGGAGTGGAGAGTGTAGAATGTTCCATTATCTTACATGGGTACACATCATATTGCTTGAAATTCTTATGGGAGTATATTATTGCAAAGAACTTGGAAAACATATTACATATAGATCATCCGCCTCAACAGTACCATAGTGAAGATTTCTTGGATAAACATTCGATTGACGTTTGGAATTAACAAATTTGTAAAATGATTTTGGGTTAAGTTTCAATTCATTTTTGATAGATGATTATTGTATGTCTATTCCACAAGCTGTATTCCGAACGAGCGATTGAGTAATTTGCGTAATTTGTAAAGTTTTTTCTTCCTGTTTTTTAAGTTACTTAATTTAATGTTGTTCCAGGGCGGACCAGTGTAATTAGTAACGCGAATTAATGGGACAGATTTACCAATGAATGAGTTCAAAGTTTCGTAAAATATATTTATTGATTCCTCAAGATTGTTCGCAGGAAGAATTTAATGCCAATTTACATTTAATAGTAAGGAGTTCAGTTTTCCGTAGTCAGTTTTACAAAAATAGTATTCCTTTTCAGTTTTCGTGTCACTTTTATTTCGTGTCAGTTTTTCTTGAATAGGACATATTTATATTCATACAGATAGTAGGATGATAAGGGTCGTCTGGATTTACAATAGCATTGATGCGTGAAATGAATACATCTTCTAGTTCATTCATTAGAATCAAATCCAAAAATTTATTCTTATAATTTAGAATGTTGTTGACTCGAAAAACACCATCCTTCAATAGATTTTCGATAAATTAAGAATGAAATCCGTTACTTATATTTGGTACAGAGTGATTCATATCCTTAAAAATTCCATGAAATAGATGGAAGATTAAAATCGCCAGACACAGCGATCAAATCAGAGGATCTTGCAGTAGCCATGACCGATCGGATAGCTGTGAAATGAGCATTATAAACATCGTTACAAGAGGAATATAGGAGAAAGTTACAAACAAAAATTTGTAGCCGCACCTTATTTTCACTCCCAAATACTCAATTTGATGTTCGTTAGGAATATCAAGTTTTGACGAAACATACTTTGTAGAGACAGCAATTAGGACACCACCACCTGATTTCTTCAAGCCATTAGTGCGGTCACATCTGTAAATTTGGTATCTATCGCATAAAATTTCAGTATTCAAGACATTGCTCTGAAACCAGGTTTCAGTAAATATAATTAAATCGTAATTATAGCCAAAGCTATCAGTGTATAAATTACATAATTTGGTATTAAGTCCCCCAACATTCTGATAAACCATAATAAAATTTATATCAGACAGGGTTGTATTCAGTTTTTTGATGGCTCGACAGTACGGGGAGGTAAACGGGCAACTCTATCTTTGAAAACAAATTCATGAACTACAGCTCTGTACGCCCAGAAATCCCGGTTTTCCACAGCATCAAAAATGTTGAGGACAAAAATTTTAAATGATCCTTCTCTCCATAAATTGCAGTTTAGATACTTTGACATCAACATTTGCATTCAGTTTAGATTTAATGTAGAATTGAATATCATCCTCAGTTGTTTCAGAAGCAAAACGAGCAGCAAAAATAGTTTTCATTGGCGGTGAGACTCTTAATGGTTTTGGTGCAGTACCAGCATGTAACTGATTTGTAGGCGTATTGAAAGGGGAATAGAAAGTATTAGTATCAGTGGGCACAGTAGCTAACGCCATGACTGTTCCACTATTCAGTGTGGCAGAATGTGACGGGGTAATAATAATGGGTGGAACAGCTAAAGGATTTATTTCAGTATTGTTAGTCGGAGTGGTAATTTTCCACCGCACGGTATTTCATAAATCGTTTTGTCTATAGTGGGGATCTTGCTTTTCATGTTGGAAAATAATTGTTTGACTTGTGTGCTAACGTGTATTGTCCTTTATCAAAGATTTCGGAGTTTGTAATTCGTTCGGATAATTTGTTCACATATACCAGTGACTTGTATATTGTTTTCTCGTTTTTATTCTCGTTTTGGTTTTCTTCCTCCGGTTTAAGTTGCGATATGAAGTCGTTGATTACATATTTTGGAAAATTATTATTGTATAGAATATCTCTAATAATGGATTTGTTTTTAGAATGATATTCTTTGTCACTTATGTTTAACACCCTATTTATAAGACTTTTTGCTGTGGTAATCACTATCCTTTTTGAGTGTTGTGAAAAATAATTCATTATTCTCCCCGATGCTGTTGGTTTTTGGTACCAATCTAAACCAAGTTCATAATTTTCTTTCCTGATAACCAGCGTGTCTAAGTATGGAATGCTGCCGTTTTTATACCCTCTACCATAGGATGGGGGGTATATTAACTTTGTCATTCCGTTTGTAACACAACGAAATATTGCTCTAAGACCCCCTATATATATATATATATATATATATATATATATATATATATATATATATATATATATATATATATATATATATATATATATATATATATATATATATATATATATATATATATATATATATATATTTACATTTGTCATAAGCGATTTTAATTTGTTCCCAAGAAGACGTGAGCTCATTTCTAAGGGTCTCAATAAGACTAACCTGTCGGTTATTCGAATAAATTGGTTGAGGGACATTTTGTCGTTAACAGATATATGAATAAAAGACTCGAAATTTCAAGGATCTAGTATGTCAAGGATTTCGAGATACGTATAATAATGACACAATTATAGACCGTTTGGAATGCGGACAATTCTCACAAGCCTTCAAATGAATATGAAGGATGTTGCGATGGCGAAGATGATATTGATAAAACTTATACAAAAAGAATATATTTCGTTTCCAATAACGAAATCAATTGGAATCTCCTCGATCACGGGAATGCTAGTCCCAATCAACAACGTCAATTAAATAAATGAACTGACCTAATCGAACAATTAATTTGGACAAGTTTGTTTCAGTTAACAAATCAGTCGAATTAGTTCAATTCATAATTGGAAATTTGAAAACTCAATTAAATTATGAATTGAAGATATGTCGGTGATATCTGATTTCCTCGTGGACAATATATAATTCCTATTCCGATTTGAGATATGTAGCTACACAAAAAAGAAACAAATCCATCACTAAGAAAGGTGGGGGTTATGTTCAGAAAAGTTGGATTAAAGTATGCCCGATAACCAGTAATATCAAAACGTAGTTTACTATTAAAATGCGGTTTCTCCAAATGAAATGTCAACTACTTTTGGCCAACTCTCGTAAAAATAAATAAGTCTCCTTGAAAGAGTTGAAAATACAATTTCAATTAAAAAATAATCTGCCAAATAGAAGTTTTCGTTCGTGTACAGAAAATCAATTATACATATAAAACCCTTTGAGTCACTGTTATGTGGTATTTCTAAAAGCAACCCGACAGATACTTCAATATTCCACCGATCAGCTGATTCATAAGAAAAAGAAATGTGAAAGCAAAGTCCATTGACCTATTTCCAAAAAATATTCCAATTTTCTAATGGAATGTTTACATTAAATTTCCAGTCAAATGGAACCCAGAACAAGAAGTAATCAAGGAGATCAAAAGAGTGACAATAGAGTGTGAGTAGGACAGCTATAAACGTGATGACAATACATCAATGGTCATACTGAAAACCTGAAAGAATCAATTTGAAGTAGAGAGAATAGCGAAAGGGCACCCTCTTCAATTACGGAGTTACGGTTCTGGTTATGTCTCTATGAAAAATTATATATTTATATACATGTACATGTCCTGGACAAAGCATATAGATCAATGGAGAAAATATTTTATTTGCTTAATAAAGCCTATCTATGCAGAGCATTAGGAAATGTAAAAAACCACTCTACCAAATATTCATCCGCATATTTTGAAGAACAAATTGATACGAAATGGAATTAAACCAAACAAAATTATGAATATAAAGGTAAGAACCCGAGTACCAATTCAAGGTGTAATCTTGAATTTACGTATTAGCTGAGGCGGTACAGTAACTTTGGGGTTTGGTATAGTTTAAAAAAATAAGTAATGATTGACAACAACAAAACTGTGATGGAGGAGATCGGTATGAGTGATAATTGAGTGAGTTTGTACAATACTCAGAGAGCGAAGGTTATTGTGTGAGATAGGAGTAACTTCTGGGAACAGGTTTTGTGCATTGAGAGAACGGTGGGTGAAGTGTGTTATAGTAGCATTAAGGGGTAAAACTGTAAGGGGAAAGCTGTAAAGGAATTATCATACATTGGCATATCATAACATAAGAACAGCGACGCCACGAGGTTTGGGACCGCTCTTTACATTCCTAGGTGGGGAAATATATCTGGTTATGTGGATGGTTGGGGTATGACAAGAAGGCATGCGGTATATGGTTTCTTCTTTTCTCTTTCTTAACTATTAGAAATTATTCTCTAATTATCAACCATATATACGCGAAACTCACCAAATTCACCAAAAAACATGCTTTATTATTGGCAATGTTTTTCAATATATGTTTTAATTGTTGAATGTAATTCCTTTTTGGGTTTTCCTATTTTATATTTCATGTCGTTATATTTTCGCCAATGAATGTTCCAACTGGTTAATTAAATTTTATTCAATTTAGACTTTTCCCTGAAATGTTTACTTAATTCTTTTTCTCTGTTGCATTTATGTATTCACATGCCAAAATAATTTTTTCTTATCCGTAATTTAAGTACACTCCACCACTGAATAGCACTTATACTCAAATGAAATGATAGAAAAGAAAAAACGCAAACTGACCTGTTTTGTTGATCCGTAAATTGAGCTGTTGGTTAAGTGAAGTTGGATTCTCAGAGAGAGTTCCCGTTAGCGATGGTATTCTCGGCTGGTTATCCGGTTGGAACTGGACCACAATGTTTATGTGAAAAGGGAGCAGATTAGAAATGAACTTCTCATGAGCCTTAAATGTCACAAATTATCTGGAATAGACGATGAGTAAGACCTTGTACTCCAGCGGCATACGAGGAGTACAATAACAATCCAGTCCAAAGAATGAGACAAGAAAAAACAAAGGAAAGAATTGTTTCAGGATGGATGGACAAATTTTGGATTTATTGCTTCATTAAATCGTATGTCTTACCAGTATTAAAAAACGAATCAAACAAGCCAGAGGTTACGGAAGAATGTAGCGGAAGTAGTACCCAAGCCAAGGTTTGTCTTTTTTTTTAAGGCGAAAAATTACATTGACATTCGTTATGTTTTAATCGATATTATAGGGTACTTATCGATATTGGTATTAGCGATTTTTAAGAAATTTTAAATCCGCTTTTAAGGCCGGTACTCTGTTCGGTTTTCGCGTTGAAACTCCATACAAAACCAAAAAATGCGAAAAATTTGCGAAATTTTTTCCATTTGTGATACTTTGTTTTTTCGTGTTGAAAAACTGACGTTTATAGCACGGCGCCAGTTGCAATGTGAATTAAGAAATAATTTATTTATTAAAAACTATTTGTGCGGGTTTATAAATCAAACACGGACCATATTTTTGTTCCGAAACTATACAAAGGATCAAAGGAATAGCAGATCAATTGCCCAAGGAAAAATAAAATGTTATTTTGTAAAAACAAGCAACAACCACCAACTTAATCCAATATCGCTCCCTATAAAATAGCGCTCCAAGCTACCTAAAAAAACGCCGCTTTCTATGTGCGAAATAATGGTTTCCATAAAAATTTTTCGCAAGAATGAACATAGTACCGGCCTTTAGGAAGAAATTGACATTGACATTGCCATTCAATGTATTGGGTTTATGTATGGCATAAACAAGCACGTTTATTGATTAGTTGGAATTCTATCTATAAGTTAAGGTAAAATATATACCAAATTTATGAGGAATCTATAAAAAATGATATGTACCCGTCAAGGATTATATTAACTACTTTTTATTCTACTTTATCTAAAATTTTCAATGTGAGGAAAAACACTCCAACATATAATAAAAAGGGAAATAATCTGTAGGTAGCCATCATATGAATCGGTAATTTCGTTCAGTTAATTTTTACTACAAAAATTTTTTTCCATACAAAATTTTTTCTTAGTAAATTGTCCACATTTCGTTGTAAGATTTTTATATTGCTCATGTATTTTTATAATAGAATCAACAATGGATTAACTACTGTGTTGGAAATTTATTTAAGGAAAAATTCTTCCCATTTCGTAGTTAGTGAACTAAAAAACATTTACTGAATTTTTGTAAGTTTTCCTTTAGCTAAGTTAATTTTCGTTGTGGTTACGAAAAATGAACTATATTACAGTAAACTTGTTGAACTATGTGGAAGTTAAAATGGCCCTTAAATTTACAAGACCCTTTTTTCTGTGTAAAAGTGACGAAAATGGATTCAAAATTTTTAAAATGTGTGAATACAAAAGTGGGTACTGGTTCCGATATTTTAGCAAGTGAACAACTAATAATGGAAAACCTACAACAAATTATAGAATTTCATGTAACTTCTATTATTTTCTTACTGTGGTTATAAATGAACATTTCGAAATGTACGAATGGTATGTATTTTTGTAGTATATTATTGATGTTTTGTTGAACTTAACAATTAGTGTTGTTTTAACACCGAAAAAAATGAACTGTTTTATAGAAAGAATGAACTACCACGCACAAAAATTGAACTAAATTTTACTCCACATTTTGAGATTTCCACAAAGCGTTGTTAAAACCAGGAAATTTTAATGCCCTGTTGTACTTTTTAACTGCAGTTCACGAAATTACATCATATCAAGAAGAAAAAATGAACTAAAAGTAAAGAAGAAAATCATTGGCGCCAAATCATGACCATTTTAACCATATAGTGGTTCATTCTTACTATTTTTGGGAATCGTATGAAAATGTTAGTTTGTTTTAGTTCATATTGAACTTATGTGTACGGTTATTGAACTGTATACTCACGTTTAGTTCATGAACAGTTGAGACATACTTAAAAAAAGTAAGATTTCATTAAGCTGTAGAAAATTTCGATAAAAATAATAAAATTTAACTACAAGTAAATAATTTTTTTTCAATAAAAATAAGTTAAATTTAGCGTTAGTTTAACTACGGAATTTTTTTCTGTGAACAAACTTAATGATACAAAAACTGCTCAACCAAAAATGACGCTGCGCCCCCCCTGGAATCTCGTGGTGCTCCCCTAGGGGGGCGCGCCCCCCATTTGGGAAGCTCTGCTATAACCTAACCTAACCTATGGGTACTCCTCTCTTTTGTTTATATATTTTATCTTCGTACGTAAAGTATCTATTCTCCACAATGCAAAATTTTAAAATTTACATAAAGATATTTTTTGTAATTCTAGTATGTCCCTCCAATTCTTGCCATCTTCTTTCGATGATTTTTAAAGCTAAGTCAACCGGTACGCTTGGGAATAGGGACACAACGTCAAAAGATACCAATTTTTCATCCTCATTGATAGTCAAGTTCTTGATCTTATTTTTAAATTGAAGAGAGTCCTTTACATTGTACTTTGAGTCATGTGTTAGAATTTTCAAAAGGTTTCCAATGTGCTTGCAGAGATTGCTCGAAGGTGAATCTATGCATGAGCAAATAGGCCGTAATGGATAACCATCTTTATGTGTTTTGGCAAGCCGTAAATCCTTGGTGCTGTAGCTACGTCCGTTTTTAGTCGTTTTTTCTCTGCAGGAGAAATCATGTTGTTTTTGGCCAGTTCCTCCACTAATTCGTTTTTTTTTTCGCTGTAACGATGCCGTTGGATGCTTGTTGATTCTTTGATACATCATCATGTCGCCTACAATATTCGTCATTCTCTGTTGATATTCACTTTCTCCATAGCAACTGTTGTATTGCCTTTGTCTGCATTTAAAATTAATATATTTTTATTTTTCTTTAGAAATTGTCGAGTTTGCTCCACTGTTCTTGTAACGAACTTCTCCCTACTGTTGTATTTCATTTTATTTAAATGGGTTTCTAAAGTTGTTGCGAACATGGTTCTCGTAGTTTCCTGTTCTTCCTTTTCTTGTTTGGTGGATTGTATTATATGTTCCCCATCGCTTATATATTTAAAAAGTGGAAATTCGGCTTTTGATGTTGGGAGACCATGTTTTTGTCCTAACGACAGTAACCATTTTACATTTTCAAGAAATTGAGTGTCTGTTGTATTGATAAACCATTTTTCGTTTGTTATGTCCAATTCCTCTATTTGTTGTTCTTGCAGTTTTCTTAATTTTTTCTTGTGTGTTGCGGTTGACTTTTCTTTAATTCCCCTTCACCCTCAAAAAAAAATCGCTTCTCTAACATATGTTCCAAACATATTTTGCAGGAATCACATATATTATTGGATACTGCCGAAACATTAATATGTTTGTTTTATGTGAACATATTATATGTTTGGAAGCATTTTGAGCCCAAACATATTATATGCTTGGAAGAATTTGCCCCAAAGAAGATTGTGCTCATTCCCTCACATAATTTTCCCTTCCACAAAATTTTTTAGTTCTTGGCACCTTTTTGTGTAATACAAATAATGTTGAAGAAATTATTCAATTTTTTAAATTTTACCTTTCGCCTGGACGGAGAATCGAACCGAGGACCATACAGTTTGTAAGCCGACACACTATTCACTGGCTACGTAGCTGTTATAGTCACCTGTAGACAATTATCGTTAAGTTACATTTATATAGCATAGTTTGCAGCGCCCACGAGCCCATGCAAACATAACATTATTTAACAGAAACATACATTTGTTGGCCACGTGGAGCAGTGGTTAACATGTCTGTCTTGAATGCAAAGGGTCGTGGGTTCAGTCCCTGCTCCGACCGAACACCATTTTTTTTTTTAATTTACACATTTGTACATAATTTCATTTTTGCCTTTAAGGCCGGTATTAAGTTGGCATTATCACTCTAAAATGGAAATGTTTTGCCTTTTACTTTTCTTTAATAATTCATTTCAAAGAAAATAATCTTTTTCAATTGTTTTAGCTGCAAAACTCGAACTTAATGTCCGCTTTTCTACTTGAAGGTGTCCGTCAACTCCTCTTGGTCTATTCTCTTGGTTCCGAATGTCTATTCTCTTTACTCCGAATACTCATTCTAATATTCAAATTAAATAATATTTAGACTTAAGCATATTAAATTTTTGGCCTTATCATAAAACAGTTTTCCGAAACAACATACAAGCGGTTTCACAGAAATTGCTCCCTTTTGATTCTCTCGCTGTGTTATGTTGATATCTTTCGTCAACCCTCCCGGTTTCCATCTCTATACTCTCTCTCTCTCTCTGTCGCTCTCTGAATAAAATATCACAACATATATATGTCTACTCGAAATTTGTAAATTTATATATGTTTACATTCACACATATTATTTTTATGAAACATTCATGCCCCAAACATAATATATTCTAACATATTAACATATGTGTCCCAAATATTTAGTGTTAGTTTAGGAACATTAAATGCTTGCACTTAAATATATTGTGTTTAAAAATTGTGCCCGAAACACATTTTGTTTATATCGGAACATATGAAAAACATATTTTTCTAACAGTGTTGTAATTTTATTTTCTCTTGTCCAAAAATAGTTCTTTTCTTCTTCATTAAGTTTACTGTCTAAGGATGATTTTATTCCGTCCTTTTCTCGTTCAATATCTCTTTTTATATTGTGGTGATGTTTTATAATAACATTTAGAATTTTTCTTTGAAAATTCTCAGTCATTGTCGATTTTGTCCTTATAGCTTTTACATTTAAATGTTTATTTATACTGTGTTTTATGCTGTTGTTTTTCTCTAGTCTATTTTAGATCATTTTTGAATTATATTGTTGTTTCGGCGGGCTCTTCGTTTTAATTATTCGTTTTTTATTTGATTTTTGGTCGACCTTTTGTTAGAATTATAAATTAATGTTTCTTCAAGCTTTAGGTCTTTTTTAAATATTTTATTTTATTGTTCCCAATATTTCGCGATTACGATATTGTCTACAATAGATATAGAAATTACATTTCATAAATATCACAGTATTAAACATTTTATAATTTAAATAAGTGTAAATATTAATTACTTTTAGTTAATAATTTAAAATGGTATTATAAAATAATATAATTGTACAAAAAAAAAATGGCGTAGAAGCTTCTACGAAAGAATGTCATTCACAATCGAATTACTTGGGTTGTTGTATCTTAAAACTTCTGAACATCGTTTTCTAAATTGTGAGTTAGTCTATACGTGGTATATATTAGACAAAAAAGTTATGTATAGGTAAGTCTACAAATAATTACGAATCGATATGGACTTTTTGCACGATACGTAGAGAGCCAGAATTGAAATATGGGGGTCGCTTATGTGGGGGTCATCCGAATCGGATGAATTTTGCTTTTCCAAGGGGCCCCGGTGGTCAAATTTTGGGATCGGTGTATATGGGGCCTATATATAATTATGGACCGATTTCGACCAATTTTTGCATGGGTGTTTGAGGCCATATATTAAAACCACGTACCAAATTTGAGCTGAATCAGATGAATTTTGGTCTTCCAAGAGGCTCCGGAGGTCAAATCTGGTGATCGGTTTATATGGCGGCTATATATAATTATGGACCAATGTTGACCAATTTTTGCATGGTCAGTAGAGACCATATACTTACACCCTGTACCAAATTTCAGCCGGATCGGATGAAATTTGCTTCTCTTAGAGGCTCCGCAAGTCAAATCTGGGAGAATATATATATATATATATATATATATATATATATATATATATATATATATATATATATATATATATATATATATATATATATATATATATATATATATATATATATATATATATATATATATATATATATTATATATATATATATATATATATATATATATATATATATATATATATATATATATATATATATATATATATATATATATATATATATATATATATATATATATATATATATATATATATATATATATATATATATATATATATATATATATATATATATATATATATATATATATATATATATATATATATATATATATATATATATATATATATATATATATATATATATATATATATATATATATATATATCGATCTGAGCATGTCCGTCCTTCCGTCCGTCTGTTCAAATCACGCTAACTTCTGAACGAAACAAGCTATCGACTTGAAACTTGGCACAAGTAGTTGTTATTGATGTAGGTCGGATGGTATTACAAATGGGCCACATCGGTCCACTTTTACGTATAGCCCCCATATAAACGGACCCCCAAATTTGGCTTGCGAATCCTCTAAGAGAAGCACATTTCATCCGATCCGGCTGAAATTTGGTACATGGTCTCTAACAACCATGCAAAAATTGGTCCACATCGGTCCATAATTATATATAGCCCCCATATAAACCGATCCCCAAATTTGACTTGCGGAGCCTCTAAGAGAAGCAAATTTCATCCGATCCGGCTGAAATTTGGTACAGGGTGTAAGTATATGGTCTCTACTGACCATGCAAAAATTGGTCAACATTGGTCCATAATTATATATAGCCGCCATATAAACCGATCACCAGATTTGACCTCCGGAGCCTCTTGGAAGACCAAAATTCATCTGATTCAGCTCAAATTTGGTACGTGGTTTTAATATATGGCCTCAAACACCCATGCAAAAATTGGTCGAAATCGGTCCATAATTATATATAGGCCCCATATACACCGATCCCAAAATTTGACCACCGGGGCCCCTTGGAAAAGCAAAATTCATCCGATTCGGATGACCCCCACATAAGCGACCCCCATATTTCAATTCTGGCTCTCTACGTATCGTGCAAAAAGTCCATATCGATTCGTAATTATTTGTAGACTTACCTATACATAACTTTTTTGTCTAATATATACCACGTATAGACTAACTCACAATTTAGAAAACGATGTTCAGAAGTTTTAAGATACAACAACCCAAGTAATTCGATTGTGAATGACATTCTTTCGTAGAAGCTTCTACGCCATTTTTTTTTTTGTACAATTATATTATTTTATAATACCATTTTAAATTATTAACTAAAAGTAATTAATATTTACACTTATTTAAATTATAAAATGTTTAATACTGTGATATTTATGAAATGTAATTTCTATATCTATTGTAGACAATATCGTAATCGCGAAATATTGGGAACAATAAAATAAAATATTTAAAAAAGACCTAAAGCTTGAAGAAACATTAATTTATAATTCTAACAAAAGGTCGACCAAAAATCAAATAAAAAACGAATAATTAAAACGAAGAGCCCGCCGAAACAACAATATAATTCAAAAATGATCTAAAATAGACTAGAGAAAAACAACAGCATAAAACACAGTACACCCAGAGAAGGAATATGATCACCTCAAAAATGTTTTAAGAGCAAAATGTTATTTTTGGGTGGTGACCATGTAACATGGTTTTCGCAACAATGTCATTTTCTCGGAAATCATGTATCTGATTTCGGCAAGCAGGTTATATTTTACGAGAAAATAACATTTTAGTGACAAACATGTTACATGGTCACCATACAAAAATAACATTTTGCTCTTGAAACATGTTTGAGGTGATCATATTCCTTCTCTGCGTGTAAAAATAAACATTTAAATGTAAAAGCTATAAGGACAAAATCGACAATGACTGAGAATTTTCAAAGAAAAATTCTAAATGTTATTATAAAACATCACCACAATATAAAAAGAGATATTGAACGAGAAAAGGACGGAATAAAATCATCCTTAGACAGTAAACTTAATGAAGAAGAAAAGAACTATCTTTGGACAAGAGAAAATAAAATTACAAGGGGAATTAAAGAAAAGTCAACCGCAACACACAAGAAAAAATTAAGAAAACTGCAAGAACAACAAATAGAGGAATTGGACATAACAAACGAAAAATGGTTTATCAATACAACAGACACTCAATTTCTTGAAAATGTAAAATGGTTACTGTCGTTAGGACAAAAACATGGTCTCCCAACATCAAAAGCCGAATTTCCACTTTTTAAATATATAAGCGATGGGGAACATATAATACAATCCACCAAAAAAGAAAAGGAAGAACAGGAAACTACGAGAACCATGTTCGCAACAACTTTAGAAACCCATTTAAATAAAATGAAATACAACAGTAGGGAGAAGTTCGTTACAAGAACAGTGGAGCAAACTCGACAATTTCTAAAGAAAAATAAAAATATATTAATTTTAAATGCAGACAAAGGCAATACAACAGTTGCTATGGAGAAAGTGAATATCAACAGAGAATGACGAATATTGTAGGCGACATGATGATGTATCAAAGAATCAACAAGCATCCAACGGCATCGTTACAGCGAAAAAAAACGAATTAGTGGAGGAACTGGCCAAAAACAACATGATTTCTCCTGCAGAGAAAAAACGACTAAAAACGGACGTAGCTACAGCACCAAGGATTTACGGCTTGCCAAAAACACATAAAGATGGTTATCCATTACGGCCTATTTGCTCATGCATAGATTCACCTTCGAGCAATCTCTGCAAGCACATTGGAAACCTTTTGAAAATTCTAACACATGACTCAAAGTACAATGTAAAGGACTCTCTTCAATTTAAAAATAAGATCAAGAACTTGACTATCAATGAGGATGAAAAATTTGTATCTTTTGACGTTGTGTCCCTATTCCCAAGCGTACCGGTTGACTTAGCTTTAAAAATCATCGAAAGAAGATGGCAAGAATTGGAGGGACATACTAGAATTACAAAAAATATCTTTATGTAAATTTTAAAATTTTGCATTGTGGAGAATAGATACTTTACGTACGAAGATAAAATATATAAACAAAAGAGAGGATTACCCATAGGTTAGGTTAGGTTATAGCAGAGCTTCCCAAATGGGGGGCGCGCCCCCCTAGGGGGGCGCAGCGTCATTTTTGGTTGAGCAGTTTTTGTATCATTAAGTTTGTTCACAGAAAAAAATTCCGTAGTTAAACTAACGCTAAATTTAACTTATTTTTATTGAAAAAAAATTATTTACTTGTAGTTAAATTTTATTATTTTTATCGAAATTTTCTACAGCTTAATGAAATCTTACTTTTTTTAAGTATGTCTCAACTGTTCATGAACTAAACGTGAGTATACAGTTCAATAACCGTACACATAAGTTCAATATGAACTAAAACAAACTAACATTTTCATACGATTCCCAAAAATAGTAAGAATGAACCACTATATGGTTAAAATGGTCATGATTTGGCGCCAATGATTTTCTTCTTTACTTTTAGTTCATTTTTTCTTCTTGATATGATGTAATTTCGTGAACTGCAGTTAAAAAGTACAACAGGGCATTAAAATTTCCTGGTTTTAACAACGCTTTGTGGAAATCTCAAAATGTGGAGTAAAATTTAGTTCAATTTTTGTGCGTGGTGGTTCATTCTTTCTATAAAACAGTTCATTTTATTCGGTGTTAAAACAACACTAATTGTTAAGTTCAACAAAACATCAATAATATACTACAAAAATACATACCATTCGTACATTTCGAAATGTTCATTTATAACCACAGTAAGAAAATAATAGAAGTTACATGAAATTCTATAATTTGTTGTAGGTTTTCCATTATTAGTTGTTCACTTGCTAAAATATCGGAACCAGTACCCACTTTTGTATTCACACATTTTAAAAATTTTGAATCCATTTTCGTCACTTTTACACAGAAAAAAGGGTCTTGTAAATTTAAGGGCCATTTTAACTTCCACATAGTTCAACAAGTTTACTGTAATATAGTTCATTTTTCGTAACCACAACGAAAATTAACTTAGCTAAAGGAAAACTTACAAAAATTCAGTAAATGTTTTTTAGTTCACTAACTACGAAATGGGAAGAATTTTTCCTTAAATAAATTTCCAACACAGTAGTTAATCCATTGTTGATTCTATTATAAAAATACATGAGCAATATAAAAATCTTACAACGAAATGTGGACAATTTACTAAGAAAAAATTTTGTATGGAAAAAAATTTTTGTAGTAAAAATTAACTGAACGAAATTACCGATTCATATGATGGCTACCTACAGATTATTTCCCTTTTTATTATATGTTGGAGTGTTTTTCCTCACATTGAAAATTTTAGATAAAGTAGAATAAAAAGTAGTTAATATAATCCTTGACGGGTACATATCATTTTTTATAGATTCCTCATAAATTTGGTATATATTTTACCTTAACTTATAGATAGAATTCCAACTAATCAATAAACGTGCTTGTTTATGCCATACATAAACCCAATACATTGAATGGCAATGTCAATGTCAATTTCTTCCTAAAGGCCGGTACTATGTTCATTCTTGCGAAAAATTTTTATGGAAACCATTATTTCGCACATAGAAAGCGGCGTTTTTTTAGGTAGCTTGGAGCGCTATTTTATAGGGAGCGATATTGGATTAAGTTGGTGGTTGTTGCTTGTTTTTACAAAATAACATTTTATTTTTCCTTGGGCAATTGATCTGCTATTCCTTTGATCCTTTGTATAGTTTCGGAACAAAAATATGGTCCGTGTTTGATTTATAAACCCGCACAAATAGTTTTTAATAAATAAATTATTTCTTAATTCACATTGCAACTGGCGCCGTGCTATAAACGTCAGTTTTTCAACACGAAAAAACAAAGTATCACAAATGGAAAAAATTTCGCAAATTTTTCGCATTTTTTGGTTTTGTATGGAGTTTCAATGCGAAAACCGAACAGAGTACCGGCCTTAAAAGCGGATTTAAAATTTCTTAAAAATCGCTAATACCAATATCGATAAGTACCCTATAATATCGATTAAAACATAACGAATGTCAATGTAATTTTTCGCCTTAAAAAAAAAGACAAACCTTGGCTTGGGTACTACTTCCGCTACATTCTTCCGTAACCTCTGGCTTGTTTGATTCGTTTTTTAATACTGGTAAGACATACGATTTAATGAAGCAATAAATCCAAAATTTGTCCATCCATCCTGAAACAATTCTTTCCTTTGTTTTTTCTTGTCTCATTCTTTGGACTGGATTGTTATTGTACTCCTCGTATGCCGCTGGAGTACAAGGTCTTACTCATCGTCTATTCCAGATAATTTGTGACATTTAAGGCTCATGAGAAGTTCATTTCTAATCTGCTCCCTTTTCACATAAACATTGTGGTCCAGTTCCAACCGGATAACCAGCCGAGAATACCATCGCTAACGGGAACTCTCTCTGAGAATCCAACTTCACTTAACCAACAGCTCAATTTACGGATCAACAAAACAGGTCAGTTTGCGTTTTTTCTTTTCTATCATTTCATTTGAGTATAAGTGCTATTCAGCGGTGGAGTGTACTTAAATTACGGATAAGAAAAAATTATTTTGGCATGTGAATACATAAATGCAACAGAGAAAAAGAATTAAGTAAACATTTCAGGGAAAAGTCTAAATTGAATAAAATTTAATTAACCAGTTGGAACATTCATTGGCGAAAATATAACGACATAAAATATAAAATAGGAAAACCCAAAAAGGAATTACATTCAACAATTAAAACATATATTGAAAAACATTGCCAATAATAAGGCATGTTTTTTGGTGAATTTGGTGAGTTTCGCGTATATATGGTTGATTATTAGAGAATAATTTCTAATAGTTAAGAAAGAGAAAAGAAGAAACCATATACCGCATGCCTTCTTGTCATACCCCAACCATCCACATAACCAGATATATTTCCCCACCTAGGAATGTAAAGAGCGGCCCCAAACCTCGTGGCGTCGCTGTTCTTATGTTATGATATGCCAATGTATGATAATTCCTTTACAGCTTTCCCCTTACAGTTTTACCCCTTAATGCTACTATAACACACTTCACCCACCGTTCTCTCAATGCACAAAACCTGTTCCCAGAAGTTACTCCTATCTCACACAATAACCTTCGCTCTCTGAGTATTGTACAAACTCACTCAATTATCACTCATACCGATCTCCTCCATCACAGTTTTGTTGTTGTCAATCATTACTTATTTTTTTAAACTATACCAAACCCCAAAGTTACTGTACCGCCTCAGCTAATACGTAAATTCAAGATTACACCTTGAATTGGTACTCGGGTTCTTACCTTTATATTCATAATTTTGTTTGGTTTAATTCCATTTCGTATCAATTTGTTCTTCAAAATATGCGGATGAATATTTGGTAGAGTGGTTTTTTACATTTCCTAATGCTCTGCATAGATAGGCTTTATTAAGCAAATAAAATATTTTCTCCATTGATCTATATGCTTTGTCCAGGACATGTACATGTATATAAATATATAATTTTTCATAGAGACATAACCAGAACCGTAACTCCGTAATTGAAGAGGGTGCCCTTTCGCTATTCTCTCTACTTCAAATTGATTCTTTCAGGTTTTCAGTATGACCATTGATGTATTGTCATCACGTTTATAGCTGTCCTACTCACACTCTATTGTCACTCTTTTGATCTCCTTGATTACTTTTTGTTCTGGGTTCCATTTGACTGGAAATTTAATGTAAACATTCCATTAGAAAATTGGAATATTTTTTGGAAATAGGTCAATGGACTTTGCTTTCACATTTCTTTTTCTTATGAATCAGCTGATCGGTGGAATATTGAAGTATCTGTCGGGTTGCTTTTAGAAATACCACATAACAGTGACTCAAAGGGTTTTATATGTATAATTGATTTTCTGTACACGAACGAAAACTTCTATTTGGCAGATTATTTTTTAATTGAAATTGTATTTTCAACTCTTTCAAGGAGACTTATTTATTTTTACGAGAGTTGGCCAAAAGTAGTTGACATTTCATTTGGAGAAACCGCATTTTAATAGTAAACTACGTTTTGATATTACTGGTTATCGGGCATACTTTAATCCAACTTTTCTGAACATAACCCCCACCTTTCTTAGTGATGGATTTGTTTCTTTTTTGTGTAGCTACATATCTCAAATCGGAATAGGAATTATATATTGTCCACGAGGAAATCAGATATCACCGACATATCTTCAATTCATAATTTAATTGAGTTTTCAAATTTCCAATTATGAATTGAACTAATTCGACTGATTTGTTAACTGAAACAAACTTGTCCAAATTAATTGTTCGATTAGGTCAGTTCATTTATTTAATTGACGTTGTTGATTGGGACTATCATTCCCGTGATCGAGGAGATTCCAATTGATTTCGTTATTGGAAACGAAATATATTCTTTTTGTATAAGTTTTATCAATATCATCTTCGCCATCGCAACATCCTTCATATTCATTTGAAGGCTTGTGAGAATTGTCCGCATTCCAAACGGTCTATAATTGTGTCATTATTATACGTATCTCGAAATCCTTGACATACTAGATCCTTGAAATTTCGAGTCTTTTATTCATATATCTGTTAACGACAAAATGTCCCTCAACCAATTTATTCGAATAACCGACAGGTTAGTCTTATTGAGACCCATAGAAATGAGCTCACGTCTTCTTGGGAACAAATTAAAATCGCTTATGACAAATGTCTTCATGATATTGAGATCGAGGCGCAGGGTAAAGACCCTGAAGATGCCATTGAAAAAGAGGAAGGAGATGAAGATGTTGCATCAGAAGAGGACATCGTAAAGGGAAAGTTCATATTGTCCTTGTAGCGCGAAACTATCTGAAGTGCTTCACGATCTCACCCCTCCTGAGGCAACCCAAGTTCTTCGCCCCATTAATTCCCCTTGTCCAAATCAAAATTCTGGGACCCCTAATGATTTCAAACTACCGCCATGCGAGATACCCATTTTTTCTGGGGAATATTCTTCGTGGCCTACTTTTCGCGATATATTTATCGCCGTATGTATAAAAAACCCGAGGTTGAGCTCAGTTGAAAAACTATTCCACCTTCATCAGAGAACCAAGGGTAAGCCACATGATATTGTGAGCAAAGTTCCTTTGACGAATGATAATTTCGATGTGGCTTGAACTAACCTCAAGACGCGTTATGAGAACAAGAGAGTCCTAGTGAATATTCAGTTGAAAACCTTGTTTAGCCTCCCAGTGATCACTTCCGAATCAGGATCTGCTCTGAAGAAACTCCAGAGAGATATTAATACCTGTATTTCATTGCTACAATTATATGAAGTGAGGACAGACACTTGGGATCCAATATTCACATTCATTTGTTCCAATCGACTTCCGGATTCGACGCTCACACTATGGGAACAAACCTTGTCCGATAAGACAGTCATACCCAAGTGGTCCGAGTTAGACGCATTTTTGACAAATCGTCATAGGACTTTAGAGTCCATATCCGAACTTCGTAAACAGGAATCCAGTGGTTCCATATCGAAATCTAAAGGCTCAGAAAACAAAATGGGTAACCGTGCCACAATTCCAAAAATTCGGTCATACCATAACAAGGTTTCAGATCCGAAATGTTCTCTGTGTCCAAACGAGTTCCATCTAATTAAAAGATGTCCTAAATTTCTACAAATGGATCCAAATGATAGATTTGCAGAAATAAAGAATAACCATCTCTGTGTGAATTGTTTTTCAAAATCTCACACAGCGCAAAATTGTCCCAGCAAGTACTCATGCCGTTCATGTAGCCAAAAGCACAATACACTTTTGCACAGGCAAACGCAACCGAATTATCCAAAAGTTTCACCTTCTCAACCATCTACCTCCACTGCCTTACAGTCCACTACCTCTTCTGGGAATGGTGTAGTACACTCATGTTTTGCCACTCAATCCCGAGGTGTACTACTTGGTACAGCCATTGTAAAAATCTTACATAATGGTCTCAATTATGACGCGCGAGCACTTGTTGATTCGGGGTCCCAGGGAACTTTTATTTCACAAAAGTTGTTCAATGCCCTCAAGCTTCCTTTTAGGCGCACTAATGCTCAAATCTCAGGTCTGAACAATACGATTTCTGCCGATGTCCAGAAAGAGTGCTCCTTCGTTCTCGGGTCTCACATCGATGAAGACATAGCTATAACCACTTCAGCTTTGGTTGTTCCCCATTTAGCAGGAAGTCTTCCTTCTAGAACTGTAGATTTAAATACTATTCCTAAGCTTCCAGAAATTCCACTTGCAGACCCCAAATTCCACGAAAGCTCTAGAATAGACATGCTTATAGGGGGTGACCTCATACCATCCATTATGCTTACAGGCATAAAGCGACAGTTTTGTGGATCTCTGATTGCACAACAGACTGTATTCGGATGGATTCTTACAGGTCCCCTTCCTTATCAATCCGAGACAACACCTCCCACTATAGTCACGTACTTTTGTGAAATCTCTCTGGATAAAAAGATTCCACGCTTTTGGGAGGTGGAGGATATTCCAAGGAAAAGGTTTTTGTCCGCGACTGACAGTTTTTGTGAGGATTTGTATATCCGAACTACACATAGAAATGAGGAGGGAAGATATGTGGTATCCCTTCCGTTCAAGGAATCATATCCTCAGGATACTAATATTGGGAAATCCAGGCATATCGCTATGGCGCAATATTTCCGTAACGAAGCTAGACTGATTCGAAACCCAGACTTGAAAATGGATTATGACAGCGCTCTTGAGGAGTATATATCTTTAAACCATATGGCCCCTATTAATTTTTCTCCCGAAATAGAATCTCCAGAAAGTTATTACCTTCCCCACCACGCCGTGATTAGGCCCGAAAGCAAAACCACAAGAGTTCGAGTGGTTTTTAACGCTTCAGCGCCAACCTCGAATGGCATAAATTTAAATGACATATTATACTCCGGGCCGGGTTTGCAGAATGAACTCATTGTCCTCATATTAAAATGGAGATTTTTCGAATATGTATTTAATGGCGATATCACTAAGATGTATCGTCAAATTCTGGTGAATCCTAAGCAAACCTCTTTTCAACGCATTCTCTTCAGAAAGCAACCCAACCATCCAATCCAAGATTTTGAACTTCAAACCGTCACCTTCGGGGTTAACTGCGCCCCCTATTTGGCCATACGCACTATGATGCAATTGGCTGATGACGTCATAGTCAAGTTTCCACTAGCTAGTGAAATCCTAAAAAACTTTATGTATGTTGACGATGCATTAGCAGGCGCCCATACAATTTCCGACGCAAAAGAAGCAAGAAACCAGTTAATTTTGGCCTTGAAATCTGCAGGCTTTACTATGCGTAAGTGGACCTCAAATTCGAAGCTCATTTTGTGTGATCTTCCCCCTGAAGATCTTCTCCATGACGATTTCCTCGAGTTTGAAGATTCAAGTACCGCAAAAACACTTGGTATTCGGTGGAATGCCCTTTCGCACTCATTTTTCTTCTCCGTCCAAGAGTTCCCCACATCTGCTTATACAAAAAGAGAGGTACTGTCCCAAATTTCAAGATTATTTGGCTAGCACCCTGCATCATAGTAGCGAAAATTATTATGCAGCAAATATGGATTGAGCGAACTGGCTGGGACGAAATAATTTCCACTGAGTCCTTAAATAGGTGGAAAAGCTTCCAGTCTAATTATGCTTCAATAAATTGTATAAAAATACCGAGATGGTTTGGGTTTTCTCCAAAATGTGCTGTGGAATTTCATGGATTCAGTGATGCTTCTGAAAAAGCATACGCCGCCAGCATATATACGTATAAAGACTGACAATTCCATATCCACACATCTGGTATCTTGTAAGACAAAAGTTGCTCCAATTAAAACTCAATCGATTCCAAGATTGGAGTTATGTGGCGCAATGTTACTTGCAGAGACCATTGAACATATTATCCCTCAATTAAAATTGGAAAGCTATTCTGTTTATTGTTGGACAGACTCTACAATAGTCTTGTCCTGGCTCTCCAAGCCTCCATGTTTTTGGACTGCTTTTGTAGCAAATCGTGTATCCAAGATCACCGAAATAATTCCGCCCTGTAAGTGGCACCATGTCGAATCCGAAATGAATCCCGCAGATTTGGCAAGTCGCGGTCTTTCTCCTCAAGACTTATGTGACAATCAACTATGGTGGCATGGACAACCATTTTTAAGAAGTGCTACCCAAATCTGGCCAAAGTTTGAGGCTGTTGATAATATTGATGTTGAACGGAAGCCTGTAATAGTTAACTTTACCTATTTCAATAAATTCGAGGACATTTTAGAACGTTTTTCATCTCTTCCGAGAGCATTCCGGGTCATCGCGTATACCGTTTCTTTTTTAGAACACATCCTAGATATCGTTCCAATTTTCAACGAGATAGCACAAACGTTTCTGCTGTTGAAATCTCATATGTTCAAAATCAACTCCAGATTATGTGCCAGAAGGCACACTAACCAAAAGAGTATGTGACCCTAACCAACAAAAGGCCAATATCTTCTTCAAGCTCCCTCCTAAGCTTCAATCCGTTTATGGATAGTGAAGGTAAGATACGAATATGTGGACGCCTCACCGCATCTCCATCACTATCCTATAATGAGCGCCACCCAGTAATCTTACCTTACAATTGTCAATACTCCCGGTTATTAGTTCGATTCATTCATGAGATTTCACTTCACGGTGGTAACCAGCTAGTATTGAGACTAATTAGAGTACAATATTGGATACCAAAGGTGAGGAACCTTATAAAATCGACCATTAACAAATGTAAACCATGCATCTTTTATAAACGGCGTTGTCAAACACAAATAATGTCTGCATTGCCTCCTTCCAGGTTGGAGATATCTCGTCCATTCGCCCATACGGGGTTGGATTTTTGCGGACTTTTTGACATTAAATCATACTCCGGTCGCGCATGTCGCATATCTAAAGGATATGTATGCGTATTTGTTTGTTTTTCAACCAAGTCCATCCATTTAGAAGCAACTTCTGACCTCTCAACCTCCACTTTCCTCGCTGCCTTCAGCAGATTTATTTCTAGACGTGGTTGTCCTCTTCATGTCTATTCCGACAACGGCACCAATTTCGTGGGTGCCTCCAAAAAAATAGCCAAAGAATTCGTTTTAACATCCCAGAAAGGTATAACCGCCAATTATGCCTATCAAAATCTCATTTGGCATTTTATACCACCAGGTGCTCCACACATGGGTAGGCTGTGGGAGGCGGGCGTCAAAAGTTTTAAGAGTCACTTTAAAAAAGTTGCTTCTAATTTCAAACATACATTCGAAGAATTTCAGACGGTGTTAACGAGAATCGAAGCTTGCCTAAATTCACGGCCTTTGTCTCCAATTTCCGAAGATCCTTCCGATTTATCTGCATTGACTCCAGGTCATTTCTTAATTTGTTCACCAATTTAGGTGCCAATAGACCCAACTATCCAAGACTTTCCAATTTCAATTGTGAACCGTTGGCAAAGGTTAAAAGTTATTCACCAGAACTTTTGTATTCGTTGGAAGGACGAATACCTTAAGGAACTTCACAAGCGGCACAAATGGAAACGTCCAACGGAAAATTTGAAGGAAAATACAATGGTTGTAATTAGGGAAGAAAATTTACCACCGAACTGTTGGAAATTGGGTAGAATAAATAAGGTCCATTTGGGAGCCGATAACAGAGTTAGGGTAGCTGAAAATCAGACTGCCAAAGGTTGCATTACTCGACCAATTACAAAGTTAGTCGTTCTCCCATGCGAAAATAATTCTTCCTAAATATCACTTGATATATATTCCATTTACCTTCAAAATTCAATCCTTCCATCGTTATACGATTACAGTCAACCATGCGTGGAAATAACTCGGGCTCGAAGAATAAAAAGCAGAACCATCAAAACAAGCGATCACAGAAGTATCTTTGCCGGATCTGTAGAAAACCGCATCCTCTACGAAAATGCAAGAAATTTCTTGATATGAATGCCAGGAAAAGACAAGAAATGGTTAAGAAGTATGGCTACTGTCAAAATTGCCTAGCCCACGAACATTCAGAGAACTCGTGCTTCACAACAACAGGATGTCACCACTGTCATAAAGCTCACCACACCCTCCTACATACCAATCCTAGATTGCAGGAAAACGATCATGACACAGATGCAGAACCAAGTACATCGGCCGCATCTGTATCTAATCGAACTCGAACAAATGGTGTAAGGGGAAAAGGGACCCACACTTTTAACTCCAGAAATACAACGCTCTCGGCTCTCCTGAGGCAAAATGCTGCTACATTGCTTCCAACCGTCATTGTTTCCATTACAGCAAAAGAAGGACACCACAGATTAAGGTGTCTCATGGATTCGGGGTCAAAATCAAGTAGTATTTCGTCCAAAGCAGTGAGCAAACTCCATCTAACCACTTTAACCTTAGAGGATGAAACAGTTTGCCCAATTACTCTTACTTCCGTATACGATCCTAATATATCTATTGACGCAGTTTTGAAAGTGAATAACAGAATTTCCATCCACACCCCTTCAAAATCTCTTCCATCTTCCCTTAAAACCAACTTTTCCAACATTCTACTGGCCGACAATGAGTTTTTTAAATCAGCCCCAATCGACATTATACTTGGCGTAGATAACTATGCTCGTATCACAAGTGAAGGCTTTCTAAATAGAGCTGGATTGCCAACCGCTCAGAATACCATATTCGGTTGGACCCTCTATGGTACCTTCTCGACTTAAAACATCAATTTCTTGCCAATTCCACTCACCAATTTTCATTTCGAGTAACTCCACCAAACCCAACTACTGAACAAAGCACTTAAAATCAATGATAAAGAAAAACGTAAACGATAGACTGAATTCTCAAAAAAAAAAAAAAAAAAAAAAAACAAATAAAAATAACGATGTATATATTACTTAATATTATCTTAGAAAATTTGCATGAATTAAAATCATATAAATTGAATTGTATCATTTTAGCTTTTATATTACCATTATACTAAATTTACGTCATTATAGATTTACAAGTCAGTACTTAAGCCCAGGTTTGGACCACATCTCAATTGCAGCCACACTGCAAGGGGGGCGCAATGTTTATGCCATACATAAACCCAATACATTGAATGGCAATGTCAATGTCAATTTCTTCCTAACAGCGGATTTAAAATTTCTTAAAAATCGCTAATACCAATATCGATAAGTACCCTATAATATCGATTAAAACATAACGAATGTCAATGTAATTTTTCGCCTTAAAAAAAAGACAAACCGTGGCTTGGGTACTACTTCCGCTACATTCTTCTGTAACCTCTGGCTTGTTTGATTCGATTTTTAATACTGGTAAGACATACGATTTAATGAAGCAATAAATCCAAAATTTGTCCATCCATCCTGAAACATTTCTTTCCTTTGTTTTTTCTTGTTTCATTCTTTGGACTGGATTGTTATTGTACTCCTCGTATGCCGCTGGAGTACAAGGTCTTACTCATCGTCTATTCCAGATAATTTGTGACATTTAAGGCTCATGAGAAGTTCATTTCTAATCTGCTCCCTTTTCACATAAACAGTGCTACTGGAAAATGAAGTGAGAAGAGAGTAATGAAATCATTGCAACATATGAGGGAGTTTTTAGAGACATTTTGTGTATATCTCGTATGATTGTTTGTGTTTGTTATTGCGTCATTGATGCTGTTGTTGGTTGTTTTGATTCTAGAGACAATGGAATGTTCCTTGTGTGTTGTTGGTATCTTTTGTGGTGAGAGTTGTTTTCTTGCAATAGCGAGATCACAAAGGGATCGTGTGTGTGTGTGTGGAGTTGTTTTTCTTTACGGCTAGTATGTATCCTTTATGACTATTTGTATCTTTGAATTTTATGTTGATGCATTTATGAAGTGCACACGTGGATTTAATTTTGCAAAATTGTACGTGCGGTATTGGTCTTTATTAATGAAAATACATTTATTTCGAAACATTTTAGAAACTGAGAAGTGAATGATGTGATGCTAGAGAAATCAAAAACGCTTTTTATTGATAAAAAAAAAAACAAATAACAGATTAAGGAACTGTATATTTCTGTTAATAGTTTAAAATTAGTACGGATTTTTAATTGATTTACATAAAAAATATACAGCATGAGTGATCCTGTAATATGGATCACAGGGTGGAGATACAACCAGTTTTTGAATCTATATTTTTTATGTTACAGCAATTCCTACAGGTGAGTACTAAGTTCGAGTTTAGCCGCTAAAATTAAAAATAAATCACTAAGAAAAGCATAAAATTATACGTCTTCAATACAAATTTAAATATAACTCGATGGAGAATAGCCTAAACCAAGTTTTTTATAAAGATTATTTGTTTATAATGGATTATTAAAGACAACTTATCATGAAAATTGCGATTTTAGCCTCTAAACTCGAACTTAATATCCACCTTAAATACTAAATGCTATACTGACAAGTGGAAATTATGTCTAATTTTATAATATTTTTAATTTCAAATATATTCTGAGAATAATTTCAAAAACGTCCCATTAGTCCATGGATATGATTTCAATAATGTACCTACTGGATGGATTTTTCAATGTGGTAAGTTTTTCTATAAACGGTATTTTGTCCGTTTTTAATAAAACCAAAATTTCAATTTATTAAAAATAATTATTTTCAATTTCAGGTAGACAGGTCTTGCAATGGTAATTTTTTGAATATTCTTACTGTTTAATCCTTATTGGCTCTAGGAAATACTCTGGAAAGCCGTAAGTTAAAAATCAATATGAACGATAGAATTTGATAATATTTTTCTTATATTTTGTATAACTTTGCAATTTCAGATGGTTAGGTTAGGTTAGGTGGCAGCCCGATGTATCAGGCTCACTTAAACTATTCAGTCCATTGTGATACCACATTGGTGAACTTCTCTCTTATCACTGAGTGCTGTCCGATTCCATGTTAAGCTCAATGACAAGGGACCTCCTTTTTATAGCCGAGTCCGAAAGGCGTTCCACATTGCAGTGAAACCACTTAGAGAAGCTTTGAAACCCTCAGAAATGTCACCAGCATTACTGAGGTGGGATAATCCACCGCTGAAAACTTTTTGGTGTTCGGTCGAAGCAGAAATCGAACCCACGACCTTGTGGGCATGCTAACCATTGCATCACGGTGGCTCCTGCAATTTCAGATGCTTATAAGACAAATCCGCCCAACAAAAGTTAGCCAAAATCGATGAAATTGGACAAGAATTCAATGCATATAGTAACTTGTGCCACATATATCTTTCATATGGATAGAAAACATGGAAATTTAAATTAATTAGTTTAGTCCTAATAACATAGAATATTACTCTTATGAAGAAGCAATTACTAACTACCGACAAGTAACTGCATCCAACGTACGAATAAAAATATTTCCTTTATTGTATATCATAAGCCATCGTTTTGTGTAATATAATTATAATTTTTATACCCTCCATCATAGGATGGGGGTATATTAACTTTGTCATTCCGTTTGTAACACATCGAAATATTGCTCCAAGACCCCATAAAGTATATATATTCTGGGTCGTGGTGAAATTCTGAGTCGATCTAAGCATGTCCGTCCGTCCGTCCGTCCGTCTGTTGAAATCACGCTAACTTCCGAACGAAACAAGCTATCGACTTGAAACTTGGCACAAGTAGTTGTTATCGATGTAGGTCGGATGGTATTGAAAATGGGCCATATCGGTCCACTTTTACGTATAGCCCCCATATAAAGGGACCCTCAGATTTGGCTTGTAGAGCCTCTAACAGAAGCATATTTCATCCGATCCGGCTGAAATTTGGTATATGGTGTTGGTATATAGTCTCTAACAACCATGCAAAAATTGGTCCATATCGGTCCACTTTTACGTATAGCCCCCATATTAACGGACCCCCAAATTTGGCTTGCGATTGCTCTAAAAGAAGCAAATTTCATCCGATTAGGCTGAAATTTGGTACATGGTGTTGGTATATGGTCTCTAACAACCATGCGAAAATTGGTCCATATCGGTCCACTTTTACGTATAGCCCCCATATAAACGGACCCCCCAATTTGGCTTGCGATTGCTCTAAGAGAAGCAAATTTCATCCGATCCGGCTGAAATTTGGTACATGCTGTTAGTATATGGTCTCTACCAACCATGCAAAAATTGGTCCACATCGGTCCATAATTATATATAGCCCCCATATAAACCGATCCCCAGATTTGGCTTGCGGAGCCTAAAAGAGAAGCAAATTTCATCCGATCCGGCTGAAATTTGGTACATGATGTTGGTATATGGTCTCTAACACCCATGCAAAAATTGGTTCCCATCGGTCTATAATTATATATAGCCCCCATATAAACCGATCCCCAGATTTGTCTTGTGGAGCCTAAAAGAGAAGCAAATTTCATCCGATCCGGCTGAAATTTGGTACATTCTGTTAGTATATGGTCTCTACCAACCATGCAAAAATTGGTCCACATCGGTCCATAATTATATATAGCCCCCATATAAACCGATCTCCAGATTTGGGTTGCGGAGCCTCAAAGAGAAGCAAATTTCATCCGATCCGCCTGAAATTTGGTACATGATATTGGTATATGGTCTCTAACAACCATGCAAAAATTGGTCCACATCGGTTCATAATTATATATAGCCCCCATATAAAACGATCCCCAGATTTGGCTTGCGAAGTCTCCAAGAGAAGCAAATTTCATCCAATCCGGTTGTAATTTGGAACATGGTGTTAGTATATGATCTTTAACAACCGTGCCAGAATTGGTCCATATCGGTCCATAATTATATATAGCCCCCATATAAAGCGTTCTCCAGATTTGACCTCCGGAGCCTCTTGGAGGAGCAAAATTCATCCGATCCGGTTCAAATTAGGAACGTGGTGTTAGTATATGGTCGCTAACAACCATACCAAAATTGGTCCAATAACACAAAAATTGGTCCATATCGGTCCATAATCATGGTTGCCACTAGAGCCAAAAATAATCTACCAAAATTTTTTTCTATAGAAAATTTTGTCAAAATTTTATTTCTATAGAAAATTTTGTCAAAATTTTATTTCTAGAGAAAATTTTGTTAAAATATTATTCGGTTCATAATAAAATTTTCATCATTGTCAAAATTTTATTTCTATAGAAAATTTTGTCAAAATTTTATTTCTATAGAAAATTTTGTTCAAATTTTATTCGGTTCATAATCATGGTTGCCACTCGACCCAAAAATAATTTACCAAGATTTTATTTCTATAGAAAATTTTGTCAAAAGTTTATTTCTATAGAAAATTTTCTTTCTATAGAAAATTTTGTTATACAATTTAGAAGATGGTGTTAGGAGGTTTTAAGATGCCTTGCCATCGGCAAGCGTTACCGCAACTTAAGTAATTCGATTGTGGATGGCAGTGTTTAGAAGAAGTTTCTACGCAATCCATGATGGAGGGTACATAAGCTTCGGCCTGGCCGAACTTACGGCCGTATATACTTGTTTGAAATAAAATACTGGTGGTTATAGAAAATTGACTTGTTTTGTACGAAAATTTCTTAGTTATATACAGGCTTTTTGTACCTTTGATTGAAAATTATACTGACAAACAGTTTATTTCAAACCAATTTCTTAATACATGTTTCCCAAAGAATTTTTCATTTTTCCGGATAGCAGGAATATTTTGAAAGAGTTTAAGTATATTCTTCCCACAGCATAGTAATAATGAACTAAAATACGATACAATTCATGAACTAATTTATAAGAAAATCATGAACTTATCTAGATGAAAAAAATCTGTGGTGCCAAATCATGGTCATGGGTTAGTTAATTTTTCATAAAAAATAGTAAACTTTTTTTCGGTGTAGACATAAAATCAAAATATCTGTCTTGCCTTCATGTTGAAACAATTGCCAAATTTTCCACTAATTGATAAACTCTTTTATATTAATAATCATAAACATTTTTATTTTTAATTATTTAATTAGTTATTGTTAATCATATTTTCAGTTTTTTGTTAATATTGTTAATATTTATTTCTGTCGAAATTTATACATTTTTTGGGGGGGCGCGAAGCAAATTGGGTTGGGAAGCTCTGGGTTATAGGATATAGTTATGAAATATTTACTGGACAACTGCATGGAAAACTTGACAACAAAACCAAAAATTTTGACGAAATATGTGGACGATATATTTGCTGTGGTTCGGGAAGGTGCAATACAGGAGATCTTGACAACATTAAATGGCTTCCATAATAGCATAAAATTCACGGTAGAAATAGAGAAAAACGGCAGCATTCCATACTTAGACACGCTGGTTATCAGGAAAGAAAATTATGAACTTGGTTTAGATTGGTACAAAAAACCAACAGCATCGGGGAGAATAATGAATTATTTTTCGCAACACCCAAAAAGGATAGTGATTAACACAGCAAAATATCTTATAAATAGGGTGTTAAACATAAGTGACAAAGAATACTATTCTAAAAACAAATCCATTATTCCAGATATTCTATACAACAATAATTTTCCAAAATATTTAATCAACGACTTAATATCGCAATTTAAACCGGAGGGAAAAAACAAAACGAAAATAAAAACGAGGAAACAATATACAAGTCACTGGTATATGTCAACAAATTATCCGAACGAATTACAAACTCCGAAATCTTTGATAAAGGACAATACACGTTAGCACACAAGTCAAACAATACTCTTAAAAAAAATATTTTCCAACATGAAAAGCAAGATCCCCACTATGGACAAAACGATTTATGAAATACCGTGCGGTGGAAATAATAAGGAAAAATGTGAAAAAGTCTACACAGAAAAAAGTGTCTGCTAAATTTAAGCAGATTTTTACAATAATTTATTACAAGAATTTTCCAGAATTTTAGTTCATTTTTCGTATCTCTAACGAAAATTAACTACTCGAAAGGAAATTTTACAAATTTTAAGTAGCAATCGTTTAGTTCATAGCCTAAAAAATACGATGGAAATTTCCTTAAAAATTTTCTTAACTGGAAGTTAAAATTCTTATGAAATGTAAAATACTTTCTCAATAATAAGTGTAATTTACTATAAAGAGTTTTTGTATGAGAAAATATTTTTTTACGAAAATTGAACTTTTTTTTTTTTTTTTTGTTTTTTTTTATTAAGTCTATAGATACAAAATCCTTACAGACTAATATGTACAAACAAAGATAAAGATAACTACTGGTTTAAGTGTAAAATAATATTTCTCTTCAGAACAACTCGTTGCTCAGACAGATTTATAATGGCATAATATTTATTGAACTGAAGGCATAACCTTCGTAACGGATCGTTGTTTGCATAATCTGATCTATAATACGGAATTTTTAGCGGTTCAAAATTTCTGCTACATCTAACAGGTATGTTAAATGACAGTTTGTTGAGAAGAAACTCAGAATCAATTTCACCTTGAATTATATTCATTATGAAAGAAATATTTAACATAGTTCTACGACTTTGCAGTGAGGGTAATTTTATAAGATTTAGGCGAAATTGATACGATGGTAAAGACTGGCGATCCCAACCTCTGTGTCGAAGGCAGAATAGAAGAAATTGCTTCTGGACGGATTCAATCTTATTTGAGTGGATTGTATAATATGGATCCCAAATTATAGAACCGTACTCAAGGTTGCTTCGTACTAATGAAGTGTAAAGTATCTTGGTAATTGAGTAATCTCTAAATTCTTTACTCCAACGTTTCATGAATCCGAGAGTAACAAATGCCTTACTGATGGCCATAGACACATGTTGGCGAAAGTTCAGTCGCTGGTCCATTAGCAATCCAAGATCCTTGAAAGAATCTACTGCTTCCAGCTCGTTAGTCCCAATAGAATAACTCGACTCGAATACAGTTCTTCTCGAAAAGCGCATCAATTTACATTTCGAGATATTTAATTCCATTAAATTTGTCTCACACCAATCGTCCCAATTTACGGCGTCAAGCAATGAATTTAGTATAGTATAATTCGTCTTGGCAAAGCAATACTCTCGGTTCGAATTGGTGTACCTAGATCGTGGGAGATTTGGGGCTGCAAGATGCAATATTATAGTAGGGTGATAACGATCTTCAGGTTGCGTTAAAGCATGACAGGATTCCAAACTTATATTAAATGTTCTATTAACAAACACCAGATCAAGTAATCTGCCGTGTGAATTGAAAATATCATTTATTTGAAAAAGGCCAAGATTAAGTAATGAATGAAGAAAATTATTAGAAATACTATTTGAGATTACAGGAATTAAACTCTCAGATTCAGAAGAGTGTAGCCAGGAGACATAAGGGAGATTGAAATCGCCTAAAACTATTAATGTATCAGATGACGATAATAAAGATTGAGATGCTGATGAAATAGCCGAAACGTGTTGAGAATAAATTTCGTCGTTCGATGAAGGTGGAATATAAGAACAAGAAATCAATAATGACATATTTTTCAAGAGAACTTTGACAATAACTATCTCAATACCAGTTATATCTTGAATTTGAATCTGTTCAGAAGGAATTTCAGCGGACACTGCTACCAGTACTCCCCCACCTGATTTCTTCACATTAATTTCGCGATCGCGTCTATATATTCTGTATTTCGAACATAAAATTTCCATATCATAAACATTTGGTTGAAGCCATGTTTCAGTAAATGCAATTATATGAAAATCGAAACCAAAACTGTCTGAATAAAGAGTTGACATTTTAGTGTTTAAACCTCTAACATTTTGATATACTAAAGAAATCTTGTTATCGAAAGCAGCAATTAGTTTTTTGGAACATTGTTTGAATTTTTTGGTAAATAGACAATATCAGTTTGTGCTGGTTCTTTATATATGTATTCCTTAATTAGAGCATTGGGTGGCCAAAATTCTAGATTGACCACTCTATCAAAAATGTCCTCAGGAACAATGATCTTAAACGATGCCTTGTTTCTTCTTTCACGATATTTGAATTTAAAAATGCTCAGTTCGATTTCAGTTTGTAACTTCGATTTAATATAATAGGCAATATCCTCGATAGTTGTTTCCGCAGCAAATTTAGCTGCAAACACAGTTTTCTTGGAAGACACCACTTGTAATGGTTTTGGTGGTATATTTGACAAAGGAGAAGTTAAAGGGGTGTGAAACCTATTGGATATAGATGGTGTCATAGTAATTAAAGACGAATTAGGAACAGTTAAGTTTGAACTTTGGGAATTTGCTGGATTACTCGTTGATGGATTTGATGTTTGAGGTGGTGGAATTGGCATAGCTAAATTTGTGGCCAATTCTGCGTTGAATACGTGCTGGATTGGTGTTATGTTAATGTTTGAATTGGTATTAAGATTAGATGTAGTTTCCGTATCTGTAGGATTTGATGGTTTTTTACGTTTTCGTAATGAATCTATGGGAGACTGCAGAAATTTTTCTAAACATGATGCATTCTCAAAAACTGTTTTATATTTTGCAAATTTCTCAGTTAATGCAATGAGATCTTTATTAATTAGGTCGAATTCTGCACGGGTATTTTTAAAGAAGGCATAAAATTCCACGTCGTATATTTTGCAATTTTTACAGCACCATCGCAAGCCTTTATCTTCACGCAGATTGTCGGCAGTACGAGCCGCCAACTCAGCACATTTTGCATGGTATGATGAATGACACAACCAACAGGTAACAAATGGTTCTTCAATTTTCTTTACTGTACAATTCGCTTTTTCACAACTCATATTGGGATGTTATTATATTTAATAAGTGTATAGGTAAACGGTGTACGGTATCAGTATTCTGAATGGCTTGTGAATGGATAGACGATTATTGATAATTATGTTAAATGTTGTTACAGTTATTTAAAGTATAACTTTAGGCTGATTATTAAATTGTGAATGTGGTGACTTTGCGTGGTGAGTATTTAAACTCAACATATATTTATTTGTCAAACGTATCAGCTGTTGTTTGTTATTACCATTAATAAACATAAATCGGTTAACATACAAATATTAAGATTCCAGGAAATTTTCCAACAATGCAAAGTTGCAAAGATATAATAATAATTATTTTAAATGCGAAAACTTGCCACTATTTCAACGATGGCCTGCACACGATGAATATCACGGCTTCCTCTTCGGAAATCTGTAGCCAGGAAAACACAGCAGACTGTATAGAATGGTTCAAGTAAGTCTTTTTGTAGTTTTTGTTTGGAGCGAATAGAAACGCGTGTGATCAGCTTAACAGTAATTACACGTAAACTTGAAAGCGGATAGCAATTTCTTACTGGGAACTCCTATAGTTAATAATAGTTGCTACAACATTTCTCAATGAAATATTTTTAGTTCACATGTAATTAAATTTATAGACATTTTCGTCAAAAATGGGTAGATATCATTTCATGAAGTTTTTGGTAATTTTAAGTTAAACGTTTCATCGTTCTTATACTGATATGCATTTGAGAGTATTGGTTTTAGAGTAAATTGTGTACAGATGCGATGAACTAATGCATAGTACAGAGATCTTTCACGTCAAAGTGGAATATGTTTAATGTAAAGATGATGTTACTTGAAATTTTTTTGAGAGTGAGAGCATGCAATGCAATAATGAGAAATGGTAGCGAGTGATGGGGATGTTGTGCATATCTGAGCGTGGGGTTGTTTTTATTTTGGTTCTTTCAGTGGTTTGTGTGTTTATTATTCGCGAATGGTTTATTTGTCTGGATGAGGTGTTGTTTTCAATGAAGGCACATGTGTTTTTGTTGTTGTAGGAATGTTTTGGTTTTGTTTGGCATGCTTCAGTTGTATAGTTGGCGTGAGCTGTTGCACCTTTTTAGCAATTATGTAACTAGGGAATATAAAGGTATGGAATATTTTGGTTTTTTGAGACATATATTGGCGTTTGTTTATTAAAACTTTTAAATGAAAGTTATTAATATTTTAGCGATGAGGTGTACGATGGCGTAGTGATTATCGCTAGCTTAGAAAAAGGTTATTAAGAATGTTCAATATTGAGGAAAAAATGCTGAAATGGAAAGTATATTGAAATTGTTTTATCTAATTTAATTTTTATTATTCATGTAAAAAATAAATATTCAATTTCAGAGTAACTCCAGATGAATTTGGAAAATTGTTTGTTACACCTCAGCGTATAGTTTAATATAATTGGTAAGTATTCTTTTTAAAATGTGGTTTTCTTTTAAAAAGTATATTTTTTATTTATATCATTATTTGCTAATTATTATTATTATTATTATTATTTTTTTTAAACCAGTTTAATGTTTTTCTTTGTTGTAAAAAGCATATTTAATTTCAGAGCAACCCCAAGATGGATTCGGCCATATTTTTATATTTCTCCTCAGCGTATAATATAATAGAGAAGTGGTAAGTTTTCTTTTAAAAATTGGCTTTATTTTCACAAGAATATTTACATTTTTATGACCTTTTTATTATCAAAATTACAGGTTTTTAATACCTTATTTTAGTATTACTTTAATCAAATATTTTTGGAAACCAATTTAATATTTTTAATGTAAAAAAACAAATATTTAATTTTTGAATAACAATTTGGAAACATTTTTATGAATTGGTAAGCTTTCTTTAACATTCTTTTAACCAGAATATTTAGTTTTTTTTATGCATATTATTTCTTTAATTAGATTTTTTTGGAAACCAATTTAATGTTTTTTATTTAATGTAAAAAATGAATATTTAATTTCAGAGTAACGCCAAATGAATTTCGATAACTTTTTTTAACCTCAGCGTACAATTTAATAGGGAATTGGTAAGTTTTATATTAAAACTTTGGCTTCCTTTTAGCAAGAATATTTATTGTATTATGTCCTTCACATTGATAACAAAATAGTTTTATGATTTAATATATTAATTAATTCATTATTTCTCTAATTGTTTCAGGTACAAACTTTATGAGGTACGTTTATCTAAGAAAAGTTGAATTCCTTAGACCATTTAATAAAATGCCCCCAAATATGGTAAGTTACAAGCTAATTTAAAGAGCTAAAAAAATATATTTTATTACATGTTAATTTTGAACAATTTTCTTTATTCCTTCCATTTTTTCAGCAAAATATATGAAAAGTATACTTACGATGAATAAACAACTAAGGAAAAGTCAAAATGTCCAAAAAGCGAGTTAAAATAAACTACTTTCTTGTTTCACGTGGTCATAATTTTTATTCACAAAAACATTGTATTAAGAACTTTCATCATAAATTTTTATAATAAAGTACTTTTGCTTAAAGAAAGTTTAATTTTTATGAAAATTTTCATGATAGTAAAACGGTTTGTTGTTCCTTTAATTATTTAATTTCTCTGTACTGTGGAATGATTGATTTAAAAATAGTTTAGTCGTCGACATTTTAAAGAGACTGTTAACCAAATTTTATTATCGGATTTCCCAAAAAATAAGCAAGTAAACCAAAATAATACTGACTTTTTAACTTGGTAGGGTTATATATATATCTTATCGTGTTGCAAATATGAACTAAAATACAATGTTATAGATGAACTAAAATTTAAGAGAATTATAAACTAGACAAGTTGAAAAAAATCTTAATCTTAATCATGGTCAATATTATTACAGTTTAGTCCATTTTGCAATGGAAAAGGGTTCACTGTTTTTTCAGTGTATGTAGGAACATCCAAAAATAAGAATTTCAGGACATAAATCGTATATTAAATTAAGCACCAACTCGAATACCACAAAAACTGCACTAGGGGACCACTGTGCGAGAAACAATTATAACCCAAACTTTGACGACGTAAGAATATTAGAAAGAGAAAATAATTACAACAAAGGGTTTACATTAGAAACCCTTCATATAAACAATTTACCTGCAAGGAAACGAATTAACGTCAAAGTTGATACAGAAACCATCGCTCACTGTTACAGGTATTTGCTTCGGAAAAGGAAACAACAAATACATGGTAGTGATCATCGTGCAATAGTAAAAACAACTCAGTGCAATACAGACAGCTGACGAGTGTAGTGTACAATAGCTTTAAGTATTTTTGTGTTGTCGATGTCGGTGGTTAAATTTCAAGGGCCGATGTTGATTTTTAATAAAACACAAACTATTTAGGAAATTATTGTAATTTTATTTTATTATGATATATTGGTATTACTCAATTATGTATGGAACAAAATATCGGCCAAATGGGCGCCGCGACCTCGGTGGCACACAAAAAAAAAAAGGTATCTTGTAAATTTAAGGACCATTGTAACTTTCACATAGTTCAACAAATTTACTGTAATATAGTTCATTTTTCGTAACCACAACGAAAATTATCTTAGCTAAAGGAAAACTTATAAAAATTCAGTAAATGTTTTTTAGTTCACTAACTAAGAAATGGGAAGGATTTTTCCTTAAATAAATTTCCAACACAGTAGTTAATGCATCGTTGATTCTATTATAAAAATACATGGACAATATAAAAATCTTACTACGAAATGTGGACAATTTACTAAGAAAAAATTTTGTATGGAAAAAAATTTTTGTAGTAAAAATTAACTTAACGACATTACCGATTCGTATGGTGGCTTCCTACAGATTATTTCCCTTTTTATTATAAGTTGGAGTGTTTTTCCTCACATGGAACATTTTAGATGAAGTAGAATAAAAAGTAGTTAATATAATCCTTGACGGGTGTATATAATTTTTTATAGATTCCTCATAGATTTGGTATATATTTTACCTTAACTTATAGATAGAATTCCAACTAATCAATAAACGTGCTACTGGAAAATGTGAGTGCATCATGTGAGGGAGTTTTTAGAGACATTTTGTGTATATCTCGTATGATTGTTTGTGTTTGTTATTGCGTCATTTATGCTGTTGTTGGTTGTTTTGATTCTAGAGACAATGGAATGTTCCTTGTGTGTTGTTTGTATCTTTTGTGGTGAGAGTTATTTTCTTGCAATAGCGAGATCAGAAAGGGATCGTGTGTGTGTGTGGAGTTGTTTTTCTTTACGGTATGTATCCTTTATGACTATTTGTGTCTTTGAGTTTTATTGCTACATTCAGTTCTGTTGATGCATTTATGAAATGCACACGTGGATTTAATTTTGCAAAATTGTACGTGCGGTATTGGTGTTTATTAATGAAAATATATTTTAGAAACTGAGAAGTGAATGATGTGATGTTAGAGTAATCAAAAACGCTTTTTATTGATAAAAAAAACAAATAACAGATTAAGGAATTGTATATTTCTGTTAATAGTTTAAAATTAGTACGGATTTTTAATTGATTTACATAAAAAATATACAACATGAGTCATGTGCGTGAAGATAAATTGTAAATTGTAAATAGCTAAGACACAAACCAGACAGATTTAGCGGCGCACCGAATGGGTTAATTGAGTTATGCTAAAGCGACCAAAAAATGGTTATATTTATTTTGACTAATTTTAACCAATAATAAATTAACTAACCGACAAATTTGATACCATAATAAAGGTCTCGGAGTGCACTTTCAGAATATAAGGTCACATGGATAAAAGACACAATAACGATTGAGATATTGCAGAAATAAAACCGCACTAATAGATCATTATTTTTTATAAATTTAGGCCACTGTGCAAAACTGCCCATGATATTTTGGTACCAGGAGAAAGGGCGTGACGTGTACTTTCTGGCTATATGGTCGCTATATTCGAAACCAATCCAGAAATTTGTGTTTTATGCAATTTAAAGGAAAAATACTAACTTGGATGTATTAATATAAGGAAAAATGTCCCACTGTGCAAAACTGCCCAGGATATTTTGGTATCAGGAGAAAGGGCGTGACATGTACTTTACGGCTAAATGGTTTTTATATCCAATACCAATCCAGAAATGTGTAGTTTGTCCAATTTTATGCAAAAATGCAAACTACGTTCGAAATATAAAGAAAAATATCCCACTGTGCAAAACTGCCCAGGATATTTTGGTATCAGAAGAAAGGGCGTGACGTGTACTTTCTGGCTATATGGCCGCTATATTCGAAACCAATCCAGAAATTTGTTTTATGCAATTTAAAGGAAAAATACTAACTTGGATGTATTAATATAAGGAAAAATGTCCCACTGTGCAAAACTGCCCAGGATATTTTGGTATCGGGAGAAAGGGCGTGACATGTACTTTATGGATAAAAGATTTCTATATTCGAAATCAATCCAGAAAATTGTGTTTTATCCAAGTTAATAGGAAATTACGAACTATGATAGAAATATAAAGAAAACTGGCCCACTGTGCCAAACTGCCCAGGATATTTTGGTATCAGGAGAAAGGGCGTGACATGTACTTTACGGCTAAATGGCTTTTATATCCAATACCAATCCAGAAATGTGTGCTTTGTCCAATTTTATGCAAAAATGCAAACTACGTTCGAAATATAAAGAAAAATATCCCACTGTGCAAAACTGCCCAGGATATTTTGGTATCAGAAGAAAGGACGTGACGTGTACTTTCTGGCTATATGGTCGCTATATTCGAAACCAATCCAGAAATTTGTGTTTTATGCAATTTGAAGGAAAAATACTAACTTGGATGTATTAATATAAGGAAAAATGTCCCACTGTGCAAAACTGCCCAGGATATTTTGGTATCAGAAGAAAGGGCGTGACGTGTACTTTCTGGCTATAAGGTCGCTATATTCGAAACCAATCCAGAAATTTGTGTTTTATGCAAATTAAAGGAAAAATACTAACTTGGATGTATTAATATAAGGAAAAATGTCCCACTGTGCAAAACTGCCCAGGATATTTTGGTATCAGAAGAAAGGGCGTGACGTGTACTTTCTGGCTATATGGTCGCTATATTCGAAACCAATCCAGAAATTTGTGTTTTATGCAATTTAAAGGAAAAATACTAACTTGGATGTATTAATATAAGGAAAAATGTCCCACTGTGCAAAACTGCCCAGGATATTTTGGTATCGGGAGAAAGGGCGTGACATGTACTTTATGGATAAAAGATTTCTATATTCGAAATCAATCCAGAAAATTGTGTTTTATCCAAGTTAATAGGAAATTACGAACTATGATAGAAATATAAAGAAAACTGGCCCACTGTGCCAAACTGCCCAGGATATTTTGGTATCAGAAGAAAGGGCGTGACGTGTACTTTCTGGCTATATAGTCGCTTTATTCAAAACCAATCCAGAAATTTGTGTTTTATGCAATTTAAAGGAAAAATACTAACTTGGATGTATTAATATAAGGAAAAATGTCCCACTGTGCCAAACTGCCCAGGATATTTTGGTATCAGGAGAAAGGGCGTGACATGTACTTTACGGCTAAATGGTTTTTATATCCAATACCAATCCAGAAATGTGTGCTTTGTCCAATTTTATGCAAAAATGCAAACTACGTTCGAAATATAAAGAAAAATATCCCACTGTGCAAAACTGCCCAGGATATTTTGGTATCAGAAGAAAGGACGTGACGTGTACTTTCTGGCTATATGGTCGCTATATTCAAAACCAATCCAGAAATTTGTGTTTTATGCAATTTGAAGGAAAAATACTAACTTGGATGTATTAACATAAGGAAAAATGTCCCACTGTGCAAAACTGCCCAGGATATTTTGGTATCGGGAGAAAGGGCGTGACATGTACTTTATGGATAAAAGATTTCTATATTCGAAATCAATACAGAAAATTGTGTTTTATCCCAGTTAATAGGAAATTACGAACTATGATAGAAATATAAAGAAAACTGGCCCACGTCACGCCCTCTCTTCTGATACCAAAATATCCTGGGCAGTTTTGCACAGTGGGACATTTTTCCTTATATTAATACATCCAAGTTAGTATTTTTCCTTTAAATTGCATAAAACACAAATTTCTGGATTGGTTTTGAATAAAGCGACTATATAGCCAGAAAGTACACGTCACGCCCTTTCTTCTGATACCAAAATATCCTGGGCAGTTTGGCACAGTGGGCCAGTTTTCTTTATATTTCTATCATAGTTCGTAATTTCCTATTAACTGGGATAAAACACAATTTTCTGTATTGATTTCGAATATAGAAATCTTTTATCCATAAAGTACATGTCACGCCCTTTCTCCCGATACCAAAATATCCTGGGCAGTTTTGCACAGTGGGACATTTTTCCTTATGTTAATACATCCAAGTTAGTATTTTTCCTTCAAATTGCATAAAACACAAATTTCTGGATTGGTTTTGAATATAGCGACCATATAGCCAGAAAGTACACGTCACGTCCTTTCTTCTGATACCAAAATATCCTGGGCAGTTTTGCACAGTGGGATATTTTTCTTTATATTTCGAACGTAGTTTGCATTTTTGCATAAAATTGGACAAAGCACACATTTCTGGATTGGTATTGGATATAAAAACCATTTAGCCGTAAAGTACATGTCACGCCCTTTCTCCTGATACCAAAATATCCTGGGCAGTTTGGCACAGTGGGACATTTTTCCTTATATTAATACATCCAAGTTAGTATTTTTCCTTTAAATTGCATAAAACACAAATTTCTGGATTGGTTTTGAATAAAGCGACTATATAGCCAGAAAGTACACGTCACGCCCTTTCTTCTGATACCAAAATATCCTGGGCAGTTTGGCACAGTGGGCCAGTTTTCTTTATATTTCTATCATAGTTCGTAATTTCCTATTAACTTGGATAAAACACAATTTTCTGGATTGATTTCGAATATAGAAATCTTTTATCCATAAAGTACATGTCACGCCCTTTCTCCCGATACCAAAATATCCTGGGCAGTTTTGCACAGTGGGACATTTTTCCTTATATTAATACATCCAAGTTAGTATTTTTCCTTTAAATTGCATAAAACACAAATTTCTGGATTGGTTTCGAATATAGGTTTCGAATGGGCAGTTTGGCACAGTGGGCCAGTTTTCTTTATATTTCTATCATAGTTCGTAATTTCCTATTAACTTGGATAAAACACAATTTTCTGGATTGATTTCGAATATATAAATCTTTTATCCATAAAGTACATGTCACGCCCTTTCTCCCGATACCAAAATATCCTGGGCAGTTTTGCACAGTGGGACATTTTTCCTTATATTAATACATCCAAGTTAGTATTTTTCCTTTAAATTGCATAAAACACAAATTTCTGGATTGGTTTTGAATAAAGCGACTATATAGCCAGAAAGTACACGTCACGCCCTTTCTTCTGATACCAAAATATCCTGGGCAGTTTTGCACAGTGGGACATTTTTCCTTATATTAATACATCCAAGTTAGTATTTGTCCTTCAAATTGCATAAAACACAAATTTCTGGATTGGTTTCGAATATAGCGACCATATAGCCAGAAAGTACACGTCACGTCCTTTCTTCTGATACCAAAATATCCTGGGCAGTTTTGCACAGTGGGATATTTTTCTTTATATTTCGAACGTAGTTTGCATTTTTGCATAAAATTTGACAAAGCACACATTTCTGGATTGGTATTGGATATAAAAACCTTTTAGCCGTAAAGTACATGTCACGCCCTTTCTCCTGATACCAAAATATCCTGGGCAGTTTGGCACAGTGGGCCAGTTTTCTTTATATTTCTATCATAGTTCGTAATTTCCTATTAACTTGGATAAAACACAATTTTCTGGATTGATTTCGAATATAGAAATCTTTTATCCATAAAGTACATGTCACGCCCTTTCTCCCGATACCAAAATATCCTGGGCAGTTTTGCACAGTGGGACATTTTTCCTTATATTAATACATCCAAGTTAGTATTTTTCCTTTAAATTGCATAAAACACAAATTTCTGGATTGGTTTCGAATATAGCGGCCATATAGCCAGAAAGTACACGTCACGCCCTTTCTTCTGATACCAAAATATCCTGGGCAGTTTTTCACAGTGGGATATTTTTCTTTATATTTCGAACGTAGTTTGCATTTTTGCATAAAATTGGACAAAGTACACATTTCTGGATTGGTATTGGATATAAAAACCATTTAGCCGTAAAGTACATGTCACGCCCTATCTCCTGATACCAAAATATCCTGGGCAGTTTGGCACAGTGGGCCAGTTTTCTTTATATTTCTATCATAGTTCGTAATTTCCTATTAACTTGGATCCAAGGACATCCAAGTTAGTATTTTTCCTTTAAATTGCATAAAACACAAATTTCTGGATTGGTTTCGAATATAGCGACCTTATAGCCAGAAAGTACACGTCACGCCCTTTCTTCTGATACCAAAATATCCTGGGCAGTTTTGCACAGTGGGACATTTTTCCTTATATTAATACATCCAAGTTAGTATTTTTCCTTCAAATTGCATAAAACACAAATTTCTGGATTGGTTTCGAATATAGCGACCATATAGCCAGAAAGTACACGTCACGTCCTTTCTTCTGATACCAAAATATCCTGGGCAGTTTTGCACAGTGGCCTGAATTTATAAAAAATAATGATCTATTAGTGCGGTTTTATTTCTGCAATATCTCAATCGTTATTGTGTCTTTTATCCATGAAAGTGCACTCCGAGACCTTTATTATGGTATCAAATTTGTCGGTTAGTTAATTTATTATTGGTTAAAATTAGTCAAAATAAATATAACCATTTTTTGGTCGCTTTAGCATAACTCAATTAACCCATTCGGTGCGCCGCTAAATCTGTCTGGTTTGTGTCTTAGCTATTTACAATTTACAATTTATCTTCACGCACATACATGAGTCGTAATAGGATGATTTATATTTATTCTACATCTGGATCACAGGTTGGAGATGTAACAATTGTTTTTGAATCTATATTTTTTATGTTACAGCAATTCCTACAGGTGAGTACTAAGTTCGAGTTTAGCCGCTAAAATTAAAAAAAAAATCACTAAGAAAAGTATAAAACTATACGTCTTCGATACAAATTTACATAAAACTTGATGGAGAATAGCCCAAACCAGGTTTTTTATAAAGATTATTTTTTTATAATGGATTATTAAAGAAAACTTATCATGAAAATTTCGATTTTAGCCGCTAAACTCGAAATTAATATCCACCTTAAATATTAAATGCTATACTGAAAAGTGGAAATTATGTCTAATTTTATAATATTTTTTATTTCAAATATATTCTGAGAATAATTTCAATACCGCCCCATTAGTCCATGGATGTGATTCTAATAATGTACCTACTGGATGGATTTTTCAATGTGGTAAGTTTTTCTATAAACGGTATTTTGTCCGTTTTTAATAAAACCAAAATTTCAATTTATTAAAAATAATTATTTTTATTTGCAGGTAGACAGGCCTTGTAATGGTAATTTTTTGGAGTATTCTTACTGTTTAATGCTAACTAAGCTGACATCTTTATTGGCTCTAGAAAATACTCTTGAAAGCCGTAAGTTAAAAATATGAACAATAGAATTCGATAATATTTTTCTTATATTATATTTTGTATAACTTTGCAATTTCAGATGCTTATAAGACAAATCCGCCCAACAAAAGTTAGCCAAAATCGATGAAATTGGACAACAATTCAATGAATATAGCAACTTATGCCGCATATATCTTTCATATGGATAGAAAACATGGAAATTTTAATTAATTAGTTAGTCCTAATAACATTGAATATTACTCTTTTGAGTAATATCCATCCAACGTACGAATACAAATATTTCCTTTATTGTATATCATAAGCCATAGTTTTGTGTAATATAATAATAATTTTTTGAAATAAAATACTGGTGGTTATAGAAAATTGACTTGTTTTGTACGAAAAATTTCTTAGTTGTATACAGGCTTGTTGTACCTTCGATTCCTCAATTTCTCTACTTTTTTGAAAATTATACCGACAAACAGTTTATTTCAAACCAATTTCTTAATACAAGTTTCCCAAAAAATTTTTAATTTTTCCGGATAGCAGGAATATTTTGAATTAGTTTAACTATATTCTTCCCACAGCATAGTAATAATGAACTAAAATACGATGCAATACATGAACTAATTTTTAAGAAAATCATGAACTTATCTAGATGAAAAAAATCTTTGGCGCCAAATCATGGTCATTCTTACTATGGGTTAGTTCATTTTTCATAAAAAATAGTAAACTTTTTTTTCGGTGCACCTCCATCCGATGGTCCAAATTTTCGATGACGCTGAGGCATAATGGAGGTTCTATGCCGTTAATGTACCGAATTATCTCATCCTTTAGCTCTTGAATTGTTGCTGGCTTATCGACGTACACCTTTTCTTTCAAATAACCCCAAAGAAAAAAGTCCAACGGTGTCAAAGCACATGATCTTGGCGGCCAATTAACATCGCCATTACGTGAGATAACACGGCCATTGAATTTGTTGCGCAAAAGAGCCATTGTTTCGTTAGCTGTGTGGCAAGTGGCACCGTCCTGCTGAAACCACATATCGTCCACATCCATATCTTCCAATTCAACCGTCGAACGGAACGGACGCGTTTGGGTATTAAACCAGCAAAAAAAAGTGTCACCAAAAAAGTAATGAAAATGTTCTTTTTGGATCCGGAAGTGGTGCAAAATTGTCGCAGAAGCGATTTAACATGGGCTTGTCATAGGACGGAAGTCCTCCATTTCAACAGCCGTTGCACTGAATTTGCATCACTTCTTTAGGTGTGATCCGAATTCAATGTTTTGGATGTAAATTAAAAAATTTTGTGATATTTTATCAAATAAATAATTTTTATAATTTTTTATAATTTTTAATGGATTCTAACACTTGTCGGAATCGTTTGACCTCAAATATTTTCAAAAATTCACAATTTTTTCTGATTGGATTTAGCATTTTTTTCGACAAAATTTAAATGATTTGTACCACTTTATGAACTCTTACTCTGTTTTTAACCTATTTGAAAACAAAAAAGTTAAAATTACCCATTAAAAGTATGAAAAAACCAAGTTATAAAAAATTGAATTAAAAGAAGTTCCTGGGTAGTTAAAATAAAGAACATCATTGGGAGTGCATCTTCTGCAAGTGCTTTTAAAGTTGTGCCTTTGGAAGAACTTCCAAATTTTTTTGCTGGGTAGCGGATAAAATCATCGTAATAAATACCTACTACGAATTTCAAGTGTGTTGGGATATTAGGCCACCATACAGAGAAATTCAAAGACATCCACTGGGTTGCTAACTTCAGGGCCCAGTGGACGGGTATCGACTGGAGTTATACATTTGGGCAATGAACAAGAGTTAGGCCCAATTAGTCGACCTGTAGACGGGTCGACAGGTGGCGACAATTTGACAAGTCGGACCTTTTCCAAGGTAACGGCATCAAAAGGAGGTAATCCCTCACGAAAGAGATTCAAGGAACGCAGAAATGCTTTGTTTATCCTAAAGAAATTAGGATCAGTCGACCCAAGCACGTTGGCGGCTAAACAAAGCGATTCCTTAAAATGGGCTCAAGGAATTCTTGAGGCTGGAAAAAGGGAACGATCACCGGATGAGCTGCCATCCTCAAAAAGGGATCAACGATCGTTTGCCTCAGTTGCTAAAGACAGCCTTGTGATGGCTATCATAAATAAAGGAGCATTGGACGGTATGGTTCCAAAGCAAAAATGGGGGGAAATTGAGAATGCTGGAAAAGTTTCCCGGCCCAGATCCTCGACACCAAGAGGCTGGTTGGTATCAAGGACGATTTAAGCTAGTCGCATTTGAGGACCAGAGGTCTATAGAATGTTGTAAAGCTGCTCTGATACTAATTGGTGAAGTTTGGGAAGGAGCTGCTCTAGAGTTAGTCGAGAAGAAAGACATACCGGCTAGACCAAGAGCACATGCGTGGATACCTGCAAACCCTCCTGACCCTGAATCTATTTTAAATAGACTGAAAAATGCAATCCAGATCTTCCAACAGCTGATTGGAAAGTTGGCCGTTTGGATGAAGTGGATGGGCCAAGACGGCATGCAGTGTTTATATTGAACACTCAGTCTTTGCCACATCTAGCAAAGTCCCAGGGCCGTGTATGTTATGGCTTTCATTATATCCAAATGAAGGTGTATAAAAACGATCAGCTAAAGGATTCAAAAATGGACAAGCCTCTGTCTGAATCAGAAGTAAGCGGATCCTCTTGCGAAGTCGAGGGGGATACCAAAGTTGAAGACATGGATAGATACCTTATGCGTGAGGAGGCTTCTACTGCCTCAGAACTCACCAAAGTTGAACCTATGGTTATTGCGAGAGTCACCGATATCTCTGAAGAGGACATTCTTGATGACTCGATTGAAGCGGCTGATGTGACGGTTGTTGAAAATCTCGATGGTCCTACGGATCCTCCAGATAAATCTTCATCATTGTAAGGCTGCATGTGCTGCCTTAAATGTTCTCCTGATGAAAGGGGACATAGACATAGTTATTATTCAAGAACCATATGTTTATAGAAACAAAATATGTGAATTAAGTACTCCGGGGTTCAAACTATTGCAGTATACTGGTAATGATGTAATTCGAGCCTGTATAATTGCTAAAAACGAGCTTAACTTGTTTCTGCTTCCTTCAATGTGCAATGCAGCCAATTTAGAAATAGCCAAATGCAAATATTGGGTATCTTCGGTCTATATGGGACATGACAGGGAGATGCCTCCATGTGCCGTTAAGACCTTAGTTGAGGAGTCACTGAAAACAAAGACGAAACTCATTATGGGATTCGAATGCGCATCATAGTATATGGGGAAGTAGTGATACTAATGCAAGGGGAGAGTCGCTAATAGAGTTTATTTTGCGTACTAATCTGGTAGTTTGCAACAAGGGAGATGGCCCAACCTTTGTCACCAAAAACAGGCAAGAGGTTTTGGACATCACCTTGGCCTCGCAAGAACTGAATGAAATGATATCTGAGTGGCATGTTGTAAGTGAACACAGCTTCTCAGATCATCGCTACATCAGTTTCAAATTTGATGTTCATACCACCAAGACCATATTTCCGCCAAATGTTAGGAAAGCTGACTGGAATAGGTATAGGGAATCGTTCAATATAATGATACCGGAAATACCAGAGACAAATATGAGCACTGTGCAAGTTATCGAACACGCAGTGGAGAGGATTACTAAGGCCTTCAACATTTCACTGAAAGCTGCATGCTCTAAAGGGAAGCCAAGGGGGAAAAATCGACCACCATGGTGGTCTACGGAGTTAGGTAATATGAGGAAATCGTGCAGGAAGCTCTTTAACAAAGCAAAGTCCACCAGAGCTCCTGTGGATTGGGACGCTTACAAGAAGAATCTGAGAGGATATAAGCGAGAACTGAGAAAGGCTCAGCATAACTCTTGGAATGATTACTGCAGCAGTATTGAGAATACGTCCGAGGCTTCCAGACTACGGAAGGTTCTAGCATCCACCAACTCCGCTCCAGGTTTCATTAAAACATCGGAGGGCAATTGGACAACGTCCAGTGAGGAGACGCTGGAGGTACTATTGGACACACATTTTCATGGAAATCAGACGGTTGAACCATGCACTGGCGGTGCCACAGTGGCTCAGCGGTCGTTTCCTATCGAGGAAATTGTATCAGAATCTAGAATAAAATGGGCGTTAAATAGCTTTGGATCATTAAAATCCCCCGGACCTGATAGAAATACTCCGGCGGAGTTACAAGCGGTGGCTGACAGAATTATTCCATGGTTGTCGGCAATATATATAGGATGTATCAACTTAGCATATATTCCACGACAGTGGAGAGAATCAAAAGTCGTTTTCATACCTAAAGCGGGAAAAGCCTCTCACTCGAATGCGAAGGATTTCCGACCAATCAGCTTATCATCATTCCTACTTAAGACTCTGGAGAGGATGATATATATTTATCTTAGCATAACTCTTGGAATGATTACTGCAGCAGTATTGAGAATACGTCCGAGGCTTCCAGACTACGGAAGGTTCTAGCATCCACCAACTCCGCTCCAGGTTTCATTAAAACATCGGAGGGCAATTGGACAACGTCCAGTGAGGAGACGCTGGAGGTACTATTGGACACACATTTTCATGGAAATCAGACGGTTGAACCATGCACTGGCGGTGCCACAGTGGCTCAGCGGTCGTTTCCTATCGAGGAAATTGTATCAGAATCTAGAATAAAATGGGCGTTAAATAGCTTTGGATCATTAAAATCCGCCGGACCTGATAGAAATACTCCGGCGGAGTTACAAGCGGTGGCTGACAGAATTATTCCATGGTTGTCGGCAATATATATAGGATGTATCAACTTAGCATATATTCCACGACAGTGGAGAGAATCAAAAGTCGTTTTCATACCTAAAGCGGGAAAAACCTCTCACTCGAATGCGAAGGATTTCCGACCAATCAGCTTATCATCATTCCTACTTAAGACTCTGGAGAGGATGATATATATTTATCTTAGAACTAGCGTCGATTCAAGTTTATTTCGAAACGACAACATGCATACTCGAAGGGCAGGTCTACTGAGACCGCATTACATGAACTAGTCAGCTTTATTGAAAGCTCACTATCTGTCAAAGAATACACAATCGTGGCGTTTCTAGACATCGAAGGGGCGTTCAATAACGTCCATCCGAGCTCGATATTAAATGGACTGACAACTCTGAATGTTGATCCAGGTATACTTAGGCTGTTAGACGAACTCTAAGTAAGAGACGCATTTCAGCCACACTAGGACAAGCAAACATACAAAGGTATGTGAACAGAGGCACTCCTCAAGGAGGAGTTCTATCACCTCTTCTTTGGAATGTTGCTATAAACGACCTTCTGGTTTCCCTAGAAAAAGAAAGGATACAAGTGGTGGCATACGCAGATGATGTGGCGCTAGCAGTCAGGGGAAAATTCCCATCAACAGTTAGAGATATTATACAGAGAGCCCCCCGGATAACTGAGAAATGGGCGAAAGATAATGGTCTTGGGGTAAATCCTGCAAAGACAGAAATAGTCATGTACTGCAAAGATCGCAAAACTCCCACGGTTAGGCCCATTTCCTTGGGGGTATTGAAATTCCCTTTAGGGAGTGTGCAAAATACCTTGGCTTTATTTTGGACAGGAAGATGAACTTTAAGCTTAATATTGAAGAAAGGGCGAGGAAAGCAACGGTAGCTTTATACTCGTACAAAAAGGCAATAGGGCAAAAGTGGGGACTAAAACCAAAAATTGTACATTGGCTATACACGCCAGTGGTTAGACCTATAATGCTATATGGTGTTGTAGTCTGGTGGCCGGCACTTCACCAGCCGACAAGTTTAGACAAAGTTCAGCGTATGGCGTGCTTGTGTATCTCAGGTGCATTCAACAAGACAGGAACGAACTCCCTTAATGTCATACTGCATCTATTGCCTTTAGACATTTTGGCCAAACAGTCAGCTGCAACAACGGCTGTGCGGTTGCGCGAGCTATCGCTGTGGTCGGAAAAAAGTTACGGTCACAGTTCGGTCCTCAAAATAATGCCAGATGTGCCTAACGTAGTGGATTACACTTTGGCGAGTCCACTTTTCGACAAAAAGTTTGAGACTCTAATTCCCAACAGTGAGGCGTGGTGTACACGGACCCCGGGGAATAAAAGATATATAGATTTCTACACTGATGACTCCACATTGGATGGCCAAGTGGGTTTTGGAGTATATTCTAAAGATCTGGAACTTCGAATAGCGAAAAGATTACCTGATCACTGTAGTGTTTTTCAGGCTGAAATATTAGCAATAAGAGAAGTGGTGAATTGGCTGAGAAGTAATGCTTCACGCAATATTGGCATTAATATCTACTCAGACAGTCAACCTGCACTAAAATCCTTGGACTCTGTGTTCCTCAACTCGAAAACGGCCATCGACTGCCGCAAATCTCTCAATGAGATGGCTGAGTAGCACAATATTCACCTAATATGGGTGCCTGGCCACAGGAACATACCGGGGAACTGCGAAGCAGATGAGCTAGCAATGCTAGGAACTACCTTACATATTCCAGGGGAACTAGAATCTGTTGGTGTGCCTCTGGCTACCTGCAAGCTCTTACTGCATGAGAAGGCTGTCATGATGGCAAATGTTCGATGGGAGAATTGTAAGGGTTGTAACGACACCAAGCAAATATGGCCCCATTTAAACTTAAACCGCACACTAGATATGCTAGTGTTCTCGAGACGCCAGATTTCACTTCTGATATCTGCTATAACGGGTCGCTACCTGATAGGCGATTTTGCAAAAACTGTTGGTGCGAAGTATAATGACTATTGTATGAGCTGTCCTCATGCGGAGGAAAAGGAATCAATAAAACACCTCTTGTGTGAGTGTCCTGCATTTTGTGTAAGGCGTAAGCAAATTTTAGGGGTATATAGCTTCAGATTACTGGCGGACCTGGAAAACGTTAACTTTAGCAGTCTGCTAATGTTTTTGGAATAATCTGGTTGGTTCAACAGAAGAAAATAATCGAGAAGGTTCAACGGTTAAAACTAGAAGTGCCCATATGTAATAGGTACTTTTAGTTAATGTGGTATCACAATGGACTGAATAGTCTAAGTGAGCCTGAATCTTAATCGGGCTGCCACTTTAACCTAACCTAACCTAACCTATATCTTCCAATTCGGGTTATAAAAAGATCGTTATCATCTCACGATAGTGAACACCATTCACAGTAACTGCCGGACCGGCCTCATTTTGGAAAAAATACGGCCCGATGATGCCGCCAGCCCATAAACCGCACCAAACAGTCACTCTTTGTGGGTGCATTGGTTTTCCGACAATCACTCTTGGATTCTCATTCGCCCAAATGATGCAATTCTGTTTATTGACGAATCCACTGAGGTGAAAATGGCCTCACCACTGAAGATGATTTTCTTCGAAATTGATCATCAACTGTTGCCATTTCTTGGAACCATTCTGCCCATTCACGACGTTTGGAATGGTCAAGAGGCTTTAGTTCTTGTGCCAATTGCACCTTGTAAGCGTGTAAATGCAAGTCTTTATGCATAATGTTCATCAACGACGAGCGTAAGAGGTGCAATTGTTGGGCACGACGACGAGTTGAGGTGGACGGCTCTTCAGCCACACTATCGCGAACAGCAGCAATATTTTCTACAGTACGAGCTGTACGAGCATGCACTGGTGTTCTCACATCTTCTACAGACCCGGTTTGCTCGAATTTTTACACGATTTTTGCGATTGTACGTACATTTGGACGATCAAATTGATTAAAAAAATCACGAAGTGCACGATATGCATTTTGATTTGAACGCCGAAATTCATAATAAGTCTGGATAACTTTAACACGTTGTTGGATTGTGTATCGCCCCATGGTTCAAATTGAGTAAGTCTGTAATAGATAAATGTCAAAATTCGAAAAAAAACTTTGCGTTTAGATGTGGTTCACATTCAACATCGGCCCTTACAATTTAACCAGCCTTTATACATTTAAGTCATTGGTTGTATTGCTGTTTTCATTTTTCTGTTCGCCTGGTACTTGTAAAATGAGATTAAGATATGTCTGTCCGATTTTTGTACAATTATATTATTTTATAATACCATTTTAAATTATTAACTAAAAGTATTTATTTAAATTATAAAATGTTTAATACTGTGATATTTATGAAATGTAATTTCTATAAATCTATTGTAGACCCCTGAGGAAGCGATTCAATATCGTAATCGCGAAATATTGGGAACAATAAAATAAAATATTTAAAAAAGACCTCGAGCTTGAAGAAACATTAATTTTTATTGTTTGTATTGTTCAAACATATTATATTTCACCTTAGGCATACACTGATAGAAATTTTCTTTGTGTATATATATTTTTAAGGCGCCAATTGGTTACTTTCATTCTTTTACTTGCAGCATATTCTCTAGGCCTCTCTTTCTAATCATATATTTGTTTATACGGTATTTCTGAATTAATATATGTTTGCATTCAAACATTCTATATTTAGAAAAATGTTATGTCCCAAACATAATATGTTCTAACATATTAACGTATATGTCCCAAATATGTTATGCTAGTTTATGAACATTATGTGCTTGCACTTAAGAATATTGTGTTAAAAACTTTGAGTTCCAAACATATAATTTTTACATCAAAACCCTATAGAGTTTTTGAAAGAGAAAATTGTAAGTACAGTTTTAGTTTCTGAGATACAAATCAGCAGAAAATTTCAGCAAACGACTGACTTTCCTGCAGTATGTTTGATGTTCCAAAATAACAGGTTGTTTGCTGTTTTAGCAAAAAAAAACTGCTAAAACAGCAGCATTTTGTTTGCTGAAAAACAGCAGACAGAGTTTGCTATTAACAACAGACTTATTTCTATGAGTGTACGTCAAAAACAAATTTTTGGACAAAAGTGAGTTTGTCCGCTTTAAGTTACAATTTAGTTAGCAAAAGTACGTTTTAAGTGCTATTGTGTCTATTTTCCATTTCTGTTCTGCTTTGCTCAGGAATTGAGACTAATCCTAGTTTCAGTTTTGGAGCCATAGCGAAAATATGAGTGGGGTTGCAGTAAATGAGGACGAAGCACAACAGGAAGACGGAGAAATATAACTAAAAACAATTTTACAATTTATAAACTATTGTGCGCGTACCCATTATTAAAAGGTAAGTAAAATATGAAATTTAAGTGAAAGTGGCATTTATGGAAAAACATAATATAAGTGTGTGATAGTATATGAGTGTATGTATACGCAAATGCACCCAGCAAAAAATCCATTACCAGGTATGAGTACAAGTATGCCTGCGCAAAATAGGTAACAACTTATTCGTACATATATCAGCAGTAATACTTTTACATGGGCATGACATTGGAGGATAGTACTTCAGTAGCAGTCGAAAAATAAGTACTTCGTCGCAAGCATACCAGCTCTCCAAAAATAATAGGTTTACCACAGTGTTGCCAACTCACCATGGCCAAAACGCACAAAAATATATTAAAATACAAACATACCACTTCCTACCAAAATCGAAAATTAAATGCTCTACTAACAAAAAAAAACAATATTAATTAAAAATAATCAATACCACCTTCATAACACTCAAATTCTATATTTGGCAATAAAGTTGAGTTTCTTAAGCTCCTGAAAGTCTAATTCTATGTTTTGTATCAATTAAACTTAATACTGTTCAAAATGAAAAAAAAACACCAAAAGCACTAAATAAAAATGCCAGAAAGCACCAAGTTGGTGCTTTTTTTGAAAAGGCCCCAAAAAGGCAATTTGTTAGAAATCAAGAAGCACTAAATTTGGTGCTAAAAGCACCAAATTGGCATCACTGGTTTACCATAAATAGAATCAAAAAGAGCGAGTGAGTTGCTGCTCTCATATCTATTTATAGATTTTATTCTCTTTTATAAGTTAGTTTCGTATTCTCGGTCTTTTTACTACCCCTTTCTCTCCCTCTGTTTATATTTATGGTACAATTTGTACTTTTAAAATCTCTGTGACGCCAGGAGGAATCGAACTCAGACCTGTTGTTTTGTAATCCAACACACTATACCCTACTCCACGGCATGGATTTATTCAATGATATCATTTTACAATATAAATGATCTACTATACAACTTAAGAAAACAAGGGTATATTTTATTGGCATTATAAATTAATATGTTGCAATTTTCTTCTGAAATGTAATTAACGCTACTATTAACGGTGCCACAACCGCTGTTGAGGTTATTCTATTAAAAAAAATGTCAAGAAAAAAGCAAATTTTTCTATCATCAAACGTATCGGACGTTGCGTTAAGTGCGCGTAAAAATAAAAATCCCCCAACGAGGTATTCAAATTTTTTGATGCAAAAATAAAGGACACAAAGCAAATAAGCGTAGAATGAAATTAGTTACTGAGGAAAATTCTCGAGGTGTTGAAGAAAAGCCAAATTGTTTGGGTGCCGGCGAAACTGCAATGTTTGTCAAATCTAACAGCGAATGGATGATAGATAACCGAGCTACTTGCCACATGTTTAACGAAGAATCGCAATTCATAGAACTCGGCAAAAGCTATAGCGGAAATATTAAATTGCAGACGACAAGGAGGTATGTATCAAAGGTACTGGAAAAGTTTAGATTTTTGTAAATATACAAGGCAAGGTTAGGTTAGGTGGCAGCCCGATGTATCACGCTCACTTAGACTTCAGTCCATTGTGATACCACATTGTTGAACATCTCTCTTATCACTGAGTGCTGCCCGATTCCATGTTAAGCTCAATGATTATATTATAATATTAAACCCTAACTTTTAATGCAATGTTATTGCTTATTATGTCACTTGTAAAGATTTAAGGGAACTAACAACAAATACTTTTTGATAATTTATACAATTATTTTATAAAAAGAGTTTTCATCTATTCAAAACATTTCCAACTAATATTTGGTGTCACGTGTATTTTAAAATAATTAAAGTTGATTACTTCTGTGCAATTTATTGTCATTGGTTAGTGTTAAATGGTCTATGATATCCTATCGTTCAGGTTCAAATAGAGATCATAAGCCTTTTGCAAAAATTTAATGCCAATCTTTCGTTTTACAACTTTCCAAAGGTTATTTTATGACTTTTAGATTAGGCAACTGAGTCAAGCACCAACCATTTTTCATCGGAAATCCATTGTTTTACCACCTTTCACGTGTGCTGGAATGCTTATATAGACTTCCGACAGCATAACACCCTCGACTGTATAAATCGGGCCAATAACTTTTCCAGAAAAACACCCACAGACCCAAATATTGCCCCCACCATGATTGACAGAACTTTTTGTATTTCTTGGATTAAGACTTTCCTTTCAGCCTACGTCCTAAATTTCTACCATCCGATCCACGCAAGTTAAACTTTGAGTCGTAGGAAAATATAACACATGTCTCAGGACGTTTAACCCTGGACAGTCATCCTTCGTCAAAATGACGACGCATAATTTCATTTTCGATTTAAAATGCATTTTGGTCGATTGGGAAATAATAAATTTAAGTTATAGCAAAACAACAATTTTATGAATTTTTGTCTTATACTAATTAAAAACAAATTGAATTAGGAAATTAACTCAATTTTGGTTCTCATTTTTGCTCACGATGCAAATTATAGCGTCTTGAAAAAAGCCGTAGTCAAAATGACGAAGGATGACGTTAGTGTACAAAAAATAAGGATGACTTTCCAGGGTTAAGGAATTTTTGTGAAAATTTAACGCGCGTTAACCGATTTTTCTGGAAATAAGTTGTTTTTTGTATAATCGCACTCCTACTTTTAAAGCTCTACATCTGATCGCTATGATTGGAGTTATATCTAAATTTGAACCGATTTCAATCAAATTTTACCATATTACTAAACTATCAATTATACTCCATGTGCAACTTATAAGCAGAGCAAACGAAATAAAACGAAAATATCACCTTTGATTTAACCTAATATTTTTATTTTCGGAGCGGAGCGGTGTTTTTTTGGAAAACACTCCGCTTCGGATTTTAAAAATATTGCTCCCACTCCGGCAAAAAAAGGGTTCGCTCAGGATCCCTGAAGAAAAATTCAAAAATTATTTGAAAAACCGCTATATTGTAAGAAATTTTGTTTAATATGTACATTTTATGAAAGACCACGAAAAGTTGAAAACTGAATCTAAAGCGCATAAAAATCGGTAAAAATTAAATATTTACATTTGTAATATAGTGCCAACGCTAGAATTAATCACTCGATTGAAAAAATCGCATAACAACTCACAAAAGCATTTCATAATTACAAACACAAGAGTTCGTAAATAACGATGACGACAATACAAGTTATCATTGGTTTTTAATTTTTGAAATCAATTGCTTATAGCAACATTCGGTTAAAAAGACGAAATCATTCAGTCCGTTGAATTGAATTAAATTGAAAACAAACTTTGTTTTGGATTTAAGTATCGATCCACTTCACATTAGAAAAAATAGTATTTTAACAAGTTTCCGATATAAAATGTATGGGAAGAGTAGAATAGTTCCCTGGCATAAAATTTCAACATGTTAGTTTCTTGACAAAAAACGATATTTACATCGATACTTACCGATACATTAAACATACCTTGATTTTGCCATATCCAATTTGGTCCACGTACAACCCTAATGCCGGGTGTTATTGTTGCTCGCATTGCTGGAAAAGTAATTAATATAATATAATTATTTTTCAACCATTTACACATAATATAAAACAAGTAAGTAAAGAAAGTCGGGCGGGGCCGACTATATCATACCCTAGGTTAGGTTGGGTTAGGTTAGGTGGCAGCCCGATGTATCAGGCTCACTCAGACTATTCAGTCCATTGTGATACCACTTCTCTCTCACCATTGTGTGAACTTCTCTCTTATCACTGAGTGCTACCCGATTCCATGTTAAACTGAATGACAAGGGACCTCCTTTTTATAGCCGAGTCCGAACGGCGTTCCACATTGCAATGAAACCACTTAGAAAAGCTTTGAAACCCTCAGTAATGTCACCAGCATTACTGAGGTGGGATAATCCACCGCTGAAAACATTTTTGGTGTTCGGTCGAGGCAGGAATCGAACCCACGACCTTGTGTATGCAAGGCGGGCATGCTAACCATTGTACCACGGTGGCTCCCATATCATACCATACCCTAAACCAGAAAACTTCAACCGGCGGCTTTTTTCGTATTGCAATCTTACCCACAAAATGTCGGTGGCAGTGAGTAAGACACCAATTACCATGCGATCCTTTACATTGATACAAATACGAGAATAAAAACACCACTAGTATATAACGATGTTCGTATGCAGTGTCTTGCAATCTTAAACCAATCGACATCATAACAACGCTCGGTAAACAAAAAACGAGTGTGGCACTTAAGTGTGATTGCACTCAACAGCAACAATTACCAGCAGTTGGCATTAGCTCAAGAGAATTGAGAGAGTACCAAATAGGAAAATACCTATAGACCTTATAATACATAGATGAGCCATGGGTGTCAAACTATGTTTGACAATTCCGAAGATTAAGAATAAACGAGAAAAATAAGAGCACGATTACAATCTCTTTCGTTTTCCTTTTTGTAGTTTGCCAATTTTACACAAAATTAGAACGTTTATGATGCAACAGAGGCTTTATAAATAAATTAATATAAAGGGTGATTCTTTTGAGGTTAGGATTTTCATGCATTAGTATTTGACAGATCACGTGGGATTTCAGACATGGTGTCAAAGAGAAAGATGCTCAGTATGCTTTGACATTTCATCATGAATAGACTTACTAACGAGCAACGCTTGCAAATCATTGAATTTTATTACCAAAATCAGTGGCAGAAAATCCGCTTTTTTATCGACAAATTTTGTTCAGCGATGAGGCTCATTTCTGGTTGAATGGCTACGTAAATAAGCAAAATTGCCGCATTTGGAGTGAAGAGCAACCAGAAGCCGTTCAAGAACTGCCCATGCATCCCGAAAAATGCACTGTTTGGTGTGGTTTGTACGCTGGTGGAATCATTGGACCGTATTTTTTCAAAGATGCTGTTGGACGCAACGTTACGGTGAATGGCGATCGCTATCGTTCGATGCTAACAAACTTTTTGTTGCCAAAAATGGAAGAACTGAACTTGGTTGACATGTGGTTTCAACAAGATGGCGCTACATGCCACACAGCTCGCGATTCTATGGCCATTTTGAGGGAAAACTTCGGAGAACAATTCATCTCAAGAAATGGACCGGTAAGTTGGCCACCAAGATCATGCGATTTGACGCCTTTAGACTATTTTTTGTGGGGCTACGTCAAGTCTAAAGTCTACAGAAATAAGCCAGCAACTATTCCAGCTTTGGAAGACAACATTTCCGAAGAAATTCGGGCTATTCCGGCCGAAATGCTCGAAAAAGTTGCCCAAAATTGGACTTTCCGAATGGACCACCTAAGACGCAGCCGCGGTCAACATTTAAATGAAATTATCTTCAAAAAGTAAATGTCATGGACCAATCTAACGTTTCAAATAAAGAACCGATGAGATTTTGCAAATTTTATACGTTTTTTTTTAAAAAAAAGTTATCAAGCTCTTAACAAATCACCCTTTATTAAAAGTTCATATTTGAACAAAAAATTGTGACCAAAACCGCGAAAATACGAAATTTAATTTTGAGCAGCATTGCTCTTTACTAACAATTGCTGTCAACTGTCGAACTGAACGGACGTGTTTTCTAATAGCGGAGTATTTCATCGTAATAAGTACTTATTACGAATTTCACGTGTGGTGGAAATAATAAACCGCCATGCAGCGAAATTCAGTCATCCACTGGGTTGCTAACTTCAGGGCCCAGTGGACGGGTAACGACTGAAGTTATAAATTTGGGCAGCGACCAAGAGTCAGGCCCAATTAGTCGACCTGTAGACGGGTCGACTGGCGGTGACACTTTGGCAAGTCGAACCTTTTCTAAGGTGACGACATCAAAAGGAGGCAATCCCTCTCGAAAGAGATTCAAGGAACGAAGAAATGCTTTGTTTATCCTAAAGAAATTAGGATCAGTCGACCCAAGCACGTTGTCGGCTAAGCAAAGCGATTCCTTAAAATGGGCTCAAGGAATTCTTGAAGCTGGAAAAAGGGAACGATCACCGGATGAGCTGCCATCCTCTAAACGGGATCAAAGATCGTTTGCCTCAATTGCAAAAGACAGCATTGTGATGGCTATTATTAATAAAGGAGCATTGGACGGTATGATTCCAAGGCAAAAATGGGGGGAAATTGAGAACGCGATGTCTGGTGTCTACTCAGAGGTGCGAAAAAAGTTTCCCGGACCAAGTCCTCGACGGCAAGATGCTGGATGGTATCAAGGACGATATAAGTTAATAGCTTTTGCAGACCAGAGGTCTATGGATTGCTTTAAAGCTGCATTGATGCTAATTGGTGAAGTTTGGGAAGGAGCCGCTTTGGAGTTAGTCGATAAAAAAGACATACCGGCTAAACCTAGAGCACATGCATGGATACCGGCAAACCCTCCTGATCCTGAGTCAATACTAGAGAGACTAAAAGAATGTAACCCAGATCTTCCAACCGCCGATTGGAAGGTTGGTCGTTTGGATGAGGTGGATGGACCAAGACGACATGCAGTGTTTATATTAAACATAGAGTCGCTGCCACATCTAGCCCAGACCCAAGGACGCGTAAGTTATGGCTTTCATGATATCCACATGAAGGTATAAAAAAGCGATCAGCCAAAGGATACCGAAACGGACAAGCCTCCGGTAGAGTAAGCAGTGAAAAAATCTCCTAGCGAAGCCGAAGGAGACATAAAACCTGCAGACTATGGCGAAAATCATATGCGGGAAGTTTCTACAGGCTCAAGCCTTACCAAAGCTGAACCGCGGATTGTTGCGAGAGTCACCGAGATCTGAAGAGGAAGCCCTTGTTGACTCAATTGAAGCGGCTGATGTGACGGTGGTTGAAAATTTGGATGGTTCTACGGTTCCTCCAGATAAATCTTCACCATTGTAAGGCCGCTTGTGCTGCCTTAAAAGTTCTCCTGATGAAAGGAGACATAGATAGAGTTCTTATTCAAGAACCATACATATATAAGAACAAGATCTGTGAATTAAGCACTCCGGGTTTCAAACTTTTGCATAATACCGGTAACGATATAAATCGAGCATGTATAATTGCTAAAAACGAACTAAACTTGTTTCTGCTTCCTTCATTGAGCAATGCAGACACTGTCGTAGCCAGTCTAGAGATATCCACATGCAAATATTGGGTATCGTCGGTCTACATGGGACATGATAGGGAGATAGCTTCTCAGATCATCGCTACATCAGTTTCAGATTGGCTGTTCGTACTTCAAAGACCATATTTCCGCCAAATGTTAGGAAAGCTGATTGGAATAGGTATAGGGAATCGTCCAATTTGATGATACCGGAAATGCCGGAGACAAATATGAGCACTGTGCAAGATATCGAACACGCAGTGGAGCGGATTACTAAGGCCTTCCAACATTTCACTGAAAGCTGCTTGCCCCAGAGGAAAGCCAAGGGGAAAAAATCGGCCGCCATGGTGGACTACGGAGTTAAGTAATATGAGGAAATCCTGCAGGAAGCTCTTTAACAAAGCAAAGTCCACAAGAGCTCCGGAGGATTGGGACACTTACAATATGAATCTGAGAGAATATAAACGAGAACTGAGAAGGTCTCAACAAAACTCTTGGGATGATTACTGTAGCAATATTGAGAATACGTCAGAGGCTTCCAGACTACGGAAGGTACTAGCATCCACTAACACCGCTCCAGGTTTCATTAAAACATCGGAGGGAAATTGGACAACGTCCAGTGAGGAGACGTTGGAGGTACTTTTGGACACACACTTCCCTGGAAATCAGACGGTTGAACCATGTTCCGGCGGTGTAACAGAGGCTCGGCGATCATTTCCTATCGAGGAAATTGTGTCGGAATCTAGAATAAAATGGGCTTTAAATTGCTTTGGACCATTCAAATCCCTCGGACCTGATGGAATTACTCCGGCGGAGTTACAGGGAGTGGCTGAAAGAATTATCCCCTGGTTGACGGTGATATATAAACAATGTGTAAACTTAGCATATATTCCAGATAAGTGGAGGGAAACAAAAGTCGTCTTCATACCTAAAGCAGGAAAAGCCTCTCACTCGAGTGCGAAGGATTTCCGACCAATCAGCTTATCCTCATTCCTACTTAAGACCCTGGAGAGGATAATAGACATGTATCTTAGAACTAGCGTGGATTCAAGTTTGCTCTCGAAACGACAGCATGCATACTCGAATACACAATCGTGGCGTTTCTAGACATCGAAGGGGCGTTCAATAATGTCCATCCGAGCTCGATATTAAATGGACTGACAACTCTGAATGTTGATCCAGGTATACTTAGGCTGTTAGACGAACTTCTAATAAAGAGACGTATTTCAGCCACACTAGGGCAAGCAAACATACAAAGGTATGTGAACAGAGGCACTCCCCAAGGAGGAGTTCTATCACCTCTTCTTTGGAATGTTGCTATAAACAACCTTTTGGTTTCCCTAGAAAAAGAAAGGATAAAAGTGGTGGCATACGCAGATGATGTGGCGCTAGCAGTCAGGGGAAAATTCCCATCCACAATCAGAGATATTATACAGAGAGCTCTCCGGATGACTGAGAAATGGGTGAAAGATAATGGTCTTGGTGTAAATCCAGCAAAGACAGAAATAGTCATGTACTGCAAAGATCGCAAAACTCCCACGGTTAGGCCCATTTCCTTAGGGGGTACTGAAATTCCCTTTGGTGAGTGTGCAAAATACCTTGGCGTTATTTTGGACAGGAAGCTGAATTTTAGGCTTAATGTTGAAGAAAGGGCGAGAAAAGCCACGGTAGCTTTGTACTCGTGCAAAAAGGCAATAGGGAAAAAGTGGGGACTAAGACCAAAAATTGTGCATTGGCTATACACGGCAGTGGTTAGACCTATAATGCTATATGGTGTTGTAGTCTGGTGGCCGGCACTTCAGAAACCGACTTGTTTAGATAAAGTTCAGCGTATGGCGAGCTTATGTATCTCAGGCGCATTTAGTAAGAAAGGAACAGACTCCCTTAATGTCATGCTACATCTATTGTCTTTAGACATTTTGGCTAAACAGTCAGCTGCAACAACGGCTGTGCGGTTGCGCGAGCTATCGCTGTGGTCGGAAAAATGTACGGTCACAGTTCGGTCCTCAAAATAATGCCAGATGTGCCTAACGTAGTGGATTACACCCTGGCAAAACCACTTTCCGACAAAAAGTTTGAAACTCTAATTCCCAACAGTGAGGCGTTGTGTACACAGACCCCGGGGAATAAAAGATATATAGATTTTGTATACTGATGGCTCCAAATTGAATGGACAAGTGGGGTTCGGAGTATATTCTAAAGATCTGGAAATTCGAATAGCGAAGAGATTACCTAATCACTGTAGTGTTTTTCAGGCTGAAATATTGGCAATAAGAGAGGTGGTGAATTGGCTAAGAAGTAATGTTCCAACAAATATTGGCATTAATATATACTCAGACAGTCAACCTGCAATAAAATCCTTGGACTCTGTGTTCCTTAACTCAAAAACGGCCATAGACTGCCGCAAGTCTCTCAACGAGATGGCTGAGCAGTACAATATTCACCTAATATGGGTGCCTGGCCAGAGGAACATACCGGGGAACTGTGAAGCAGATGTGTTAGCAAGGCTAGGAACTACCTTACATATTCCAGGGGAACTAGAATCTGTTGGTATGCCTCTGGCCACCTGCAAGCTCTTACTGCGTGAGAAGGCTGTTATGATGGCCAATATTCGATGGGAAAATTGCAAAGGTTGTAACGACACCAAGCAAATATGGCCCCATTTAAACTTGAACCGCACACTAGATATACTAGTGTTCTCAAGGCGTCAGATAGCACTCCTAATATCTGCTATAACGGGTCGCTGCCTGATAGGCGAATTTGCAAAAACTATAGGTGCGAAGTATAATGACTATTGTATAAGCTGTCATGACGTGGAGGAAAAGGAATCAATTAAACACCTCTTGTGTGAGTGTCCTGCTTTTTGTGTAAGGCGTAAGCGAATTTTAGGAGCATATAGCTTTAGATTACTGGCTGATCTGGAAAACGTTAACTTAAGCAATTTGTTAATGTTTTTGGAGCAATCTGGTTGGTTCCACAAAAGTAAATAATAGAGAAGGTTCAGTGGTTAAGACTAGAAGTGCCCATATGTAATAGGTACTTTTAGTTAAATGTGGTATCACAATGGACTGAATAGTCTAAGTGAGCCTGAAATTTAATCGGGCTGCCACTTTAACCTAACCTAACCTACTAACAACACAAAAGCAAATGCGCGAAAATTAATGTTTGGGACTAACTCTTTAAGAAAAAATCAAAACGAAATGTCAGAAAATGAATTTTTGGAAATGACACATTTTTTTTTTAAGAGAATAGTGGATCATCTATGTATTATAAGGTCTATGAAAACACCAAACTGCTCAGATATGGGTAACCAATTTGTGTGATTGCTTTACTAAGGTGTTTTCGAGAGACCAACACTCATACTAACAAACACCGACAGTCGCCGGTTGCATTGGATATTGGTGGTTGAAAAAATTTTTTCCCAATTAGTGTTTTAAGATTGCAAATATTGGTGTTTACTAAATACACTGGTCGGTTGCGGTAGATCGCAGCCGTTCTCTGCCCTAAACCACCCCTACCGAATTAGTAAACATAAGTATTTGTAGGGCATCATTGGTATAGATTTGGAAGATAAATCGTAGATCCATGTTTATGAAAATGAAGGGCACATGCTTATGGGAGTTCTATATCAATCTGAACAGAAATGCCACATCCTTGGAGCTATACTTGACTTAATACCTGCAGAGTTAGTTAGCCAACAGTATTAAGTCAATTACTAAAAAATAGGAAATCGCTAAATTAGTATGGGTAATAAATCGAAATTTGTAAAAGTCGGGCAATATTATTATGTTAGAGCTACATGTAAGTCTAAATACGATCGGCTAGTACATCAAAATTTGAAAATTGGGTAACATTGGTTAATAAATAAGAGTATTATTGTCAAATTTAGCAAAATCGAGCGATGCATATATTTGCCCAACTTAGATCAGGCAAGTGCAGCCGTGGGAGGTCTCTCTCCTCCGGTGCTATGGGCGGCGGTTGGACTCCGAGAACGGGTTAATCCTTCTCACCGCGTCAGCTACAGTATATTCATGAATCCTGTTCAGACCTGTCTGGTATGCTGCCTAATCTAGAGGCTCTCTTTTATAACACTGGATCTCGGGCTCTAGAAGGTGAAGATCAACCCTTACATTCCTGGGAGGAGGTTGCCTATTCACCAGATGGTGGTTTGGATACCAACTTCGATAGCAACCCAAGAGGTACTGCTTTGACAACATGTAATTGTGTCGACGCACTGGGATGATCTTGGTCTCCGCATAAAGGTGATGCAGGGGTGAACTGCGGAGACATCATGTTGCAGTTCTAAGGGCAGCGTTCTGACAGGTCTGTATGTTATTCCACTGCGTGTCGCTCGTCCACACTGGCGCTGCAAAGTTTACCACTGACCGGCCAATTGCCTTATATGTAGTTAGCAAGATTTCTTTGTCCGCACCCCAAGTGCTGCCGGCAAGCGACTTGAGGACCTTGTTTCTGTGGAATGTGACCCCGAGAATCTTGGAGTAATTTGTTGTCGGAATTGTTTCGCCATCGACTCTGACATTCAACTGCTTGCGTACTTCCACCGTCCATGTAATGAATAGTGTGGCTGAGGATTTGGTGGGAGTTATCCTCAAATTTCTTGCAGTGAAATAACTGGTAAGATCAGCGAGGTAGACATTAATGGCCTGCACAAGACGTCTTATAAGACATATCAAGACATTTTTGACTATTGAGGGTCATTGTTTACTCTCATTTGTTCCCGCAAATCATTGTATCACGCCAAACACTATTGACATATTCAGCATTTGCAAACTCACACACATTTCGCGTATTTGCAAGTTTTATACGATGTACCTATTGTATTTCCATCTCCACGCTAGTAAAATGTATAAAACCACCACCATTTGTTTGGAGTTGTGAGTAAGTGAGAGAAGGAGAAACTGAGAAGCAGAAGAGAGCAATATAATGTCAAGTAGGGATGCCATATCACAATAAAACAAATGTTTTTATAGCTGAAAGCAGGGAGATTGATGGTAATTGCGGTGGTAATAATAATTGGAAATATATTTTTATATTCAAATTCCTAAATATTTTTTGGTTTAAACTGATAATATCTCATTGGACAAAAGGTTTAGCAGCAAAAAAAGATTTTCTAATAACAACAATTGGAAACTATTTGATTTTTTTATTTTTATTATAAAATATAATTATTCAGTAATTATTACAATGTAAGTACTATGTTCATATTTACATAACATATTAGAATAAAAAATTAGGTGTTGCAATGAATAAAAATTATTTGATTTAATGAGTCGGAGTTTGAAGCTAAATTTGTTCTCTTTTCCGAGAGCAAGTGTCTTGCAATCGAAAATACTCTTTCCGAAGCTGCACTACTGGCAGGTACTGAAAAGATTTTGCAGCTAAGTTTGAACATATATGGAAGTTGTAACTTTTGTGAATGCCACCATTCAATAACATTAAAATCTTCTTTATCAAATTTGTCTGATTGAGTTCCAATTGGTGAGGACACTGGATTAGTAAAATATGTCGTTAAAAGAGATGGGGGATCTTGTAGATCGGAGACATCCGTGAATTCGAAGGTGTCTTGTTCAGCACATAGCGTTAAAAGATTTTTACACTCCATTTTTATTAAGTTTTTTTTTTTTTCGTCCTCACAGAAGTGATGTAATTTTTTTGCGGGAGGAAATAAGAATAAGGCTATTTTATGCGTTATTTTTAGGTTCGGAGTGATAACTGATTTAATTTCTTCGCGTAAACATTTTTTAATTTTTTTTATATATTCCATATCGTCGTCCTCAACAATACATGTATTTTCTAAACCATGTATTTTCTAAACCACGCATAGACCAGGTGCAATATCGCATAATTTTGGCCTTCTAGTTTTTTTGAGGCATTTTCAAACTGTTTCAGCACATTAACCACTCCTCGAATAAATCGAATGTCGATGTTGTCTACTTTTCGCGACTCTTTATGTTCTTCTAAAATGTTGAGAACCTCCATCCAATTCCTCTCTATGGAGTCAAGGAGATAGTATAAGGTGTTCCAACGAGTCGGACAAAGGCTTTTTAATGTATGGGATAAATTGCAGTTTTGTCCTGATTTTTTAAAATATTTCACAAATTTTGAGCACAAATTTGATAATTCACCAACTTCCTCCACATTTTTTACGGCTCTTTCCACTACGTTATTTATTAAGTGGTTGATACAAAAGATATGATTATTATTTTTAAATGCTGCTACCATATTCGACCCTCTGTCGGTGACCATAATTGCACTGTCGAGGCTACAGTTAAAATTATTCAACAACTTTTGAACTTTTTTTATCACAGCATCTATATTTTTTCAACTATTAATAAAACTATTAACATAACAAAAAAAAAATACCAAAAACTTACTTGTACTTCTTTCGCCATCCATTGAGATCAATCCTAACAATCGAGATATCAAATGATTATTCGCTATAAAATGAATTGTTACGGATATATAACTCTGGCGTAAATAATTGTCCATCCATATATCTGGTCATTCCGAATCCGTTAAGGCATGCACAATTTATTTCTTGTTTGACCTTCTCGGTAATTCTATCAAAAATAGTGGAAATGTTGCGGGATATGGTTGTTGAATGCGGAAGTAATTTTTAACGTCTACGTTGGATCCATATTTAGCACCAACACCTAACACAAATTCGGTGTATTCTTTTAATCCACTATCTTGAGTCATTTGGAATGGTCGGCGGTTTTGGGTTATCCATAGTGAAAGTAAGTCTTTTTTTAATGTCATTATTTATACCTATTTTTCCCACATTTTGACGTTTTTGCACAAAGCATTTGTGTTTAACTAAGTTCGAAGTACTGCGAGTGTCGTACTTCAGAACTGCGTAACAAATTCTAAAACCAAGTTTTCCCTCAACGTATTCTCGATGTCCTCAAATAGTGTGGCATGGTTGACCGTATCGAATGCTTTCGATAGGTCAAGCGCCACGAGGACCGTCCTATGACACGGCTTGGGCTGATTAAGTCTCCTATTGATATGTGTCGAAATGGCATGTTAGGCTGTCGTCGTACTGTGTACCTTACGGAATCCATGTTGATGGTGGGCAGCTGGAAAATTCTCCACAAGGCTGGGGAGGAGTAGTGCCTCAAGAGTCTTGGCTACTGGCGAGAGAAGGGATATCGGTCTGTACGGTGTACGATTCACCTTTACTCGAATCTTTGCCTGGCTTCAGTAGTGGAATCACTTTACCAATCTTCCAGACATCGGTTAAAAGGGTGATACGGTCAAAATTTGGTCAATATAAACTTGACGTAGTAGTAGTATTCTTTTTTATTGAATATTTCTTCAAATGTTACATAATTATATTCAGTAAATGTACATAAATTTCAATACAAGAAGATGAAATTAATAACGACAATGTTAAAAATACGTCTGTCGTAAAGCTTATCAAAATTGATTAATGTGGTTATATATTCATATATATGTATATATACTTATTTATTTATTTTTATTTTTTCTTTTAATTATACTCATTTATTATGAACTGCCGGTATTTATAACTGGCTTCTATATAGATCGCTAGTCTATCCCAATCTCCGTCTTCCATCCCATCTAGTATCGCAATTACTTCCTCATCAGAAAGTGTTGGTTTCCTAAATATCGAAAACCGAAATTCCCGGAGTATAGGGCACATTCCTAAGAAGTGTTGCAATGTCTCCACTTCATTCATATTGCAAAGTTTACATTTTCGAGCAAACTCATCGGAAACAAACTCATTGTATCCTAGTGGAATCATTCCACTGCGTGCTTTAAATATCCATACAATGTTTTGGTAAGAATATTTTTCATTTAGATAAAGATGAGCCCTGTTTGGGTCCAGGTATTTATATAGACGTAGGCTTTCACTGTTAGTTTTTCTATTTAATCTTTCTTCATACATGCGGTGATTCATAATATTTAGCAAGTTTGTGGCAAACGCATTCCAGCTCGTTTGAGAATCTATTCTTGGCCAATTCAAATTTAGATTTTGGGCCAATGTTCTCAACTCTTTCGCCCAGAAAATATTTTGGTCCCATATAATCTCAGCAAGCTGATGTGGGAGTCTGTTTTCTGTGTATCGAAACATTATTTCTTCCAAATATTTTAAATGTAACCCTAAGGTATATATTTGTGTCTTCAACTTCCGTTTCCAGCATGAGTATGTAATTTGGGGTAAAACTGGGTACTCTCAAAATCCGTTTCAAAAAATATCTCTGCAATGTATTGACTTCTTCGAAATAAGAGAATCCCAAAACTTGGGCTGCATATGTCTGGATTGATCTGCAGACAGCTAAATACAACTTCCACTTGGCATTAGTGTTGACATCCGTTTTATCTATGAAATTCTTCCACGTTGAGTTTATAGCATTTTTTGCCTCATTATTCCTTTTTTGGATATGCTTATGGAATTTCATTTTTGGGGTGAAAGTTACCCCTAAATATTTAAATTCATTTGCGATTTTTATTTCCTCTCCCATATATGTCCACCTTTCTTCACGGCTTAATTTCCCACCATTCCTGAAGACAATTATTTCTGATTTCGTCAGATTAACTTCCAAACTCCACATCTTGCAATACATCTCTACTTTATTTATCATATTTTGTAGAGTGTTTTTATCATCTGATAAAAGAACAATGTCATCCGCATATAAGAGGAGTCTGATGTTAAGATTGCGCACGAATAGCCCTCCTTCAATAAAGTCATGCATATCGTTTATGTATAGAGCAAATAATAATGGCGATAAAAGACATCCTTGTTTTACGCCCTTAGTTGTTTCAAAGTATTCCGAGAGTTCATTACCATTCCATACAGCTGATTGAGTTTTGCTGTAGATTTTTTCTATCAATGTTGCCATTTTGTAGGATAAACCAATTTGGAATAACTTATATATTAAAGCTTGCCTTGATATGTTGTCAAAAGCAGCTTTGAAGTCTATAAAGAATGAATAAACTTTTTTCTTCAGATAATTTTATGTTAACAATAGCGGCGAGGTTGTAGATGTTGTCAATCGTAAAATAATTTTTTCGGAATCCAGCTTGGTGCTCAGTCAGTATTCCATGTTTTTCAACCCAAGTGTACAAACGTTGATTTATGAGGCCCATAAAGATTTTTGCTGCGCAATTCATAAATGATATGCCTCTATAATTCGAAGGTTCGTTAAGATTTCCTTTCTTGTGTATGAGATAAATTACAGTTTTCGTGAATACAGGATCTATTTTCCCACTTGTAAATATGTTATTATATGTCTTTAGTATACTGCTATGAAAGAGATCTGTGCCATTTTTAAAAAATTAAACTTGACGTATTTCTTTCAATTTTGCATTTAAAAAAACCTGAACACCCCTCATTTTGAAGGTGTGTGTGTAGAATGCTGCTCCTATTTTGATTTTGGAATTCACTCTTCAGTTGTCAAAATGCCGTCCAAGCAAGAAGAGCAGCGTATCAAAATTTTGCTCGCGCATCGCGAAAATCCGAGCTACTCGCACGCAAAGCTGGCAAAATCGCTAAAAGTTGCCAAATCAACCGTTACAAATGTAATTAAAGTGTTTGGGGAACATTTGTCGACAAGAACCCTCCCAACACGCCAGAGCTCCGCCCAATTGAGAAATACTGGGCTATTGTCAAGCGGAACCTAAAGAAGACCAAAAAACTGCTAACGACGAGCAGCAGTTCAAGGCAAACTGGCTTTCTGCGGCGAAGAAGTTGGACAAGGTGGCTGTACAAAATCTGATGGCAGGTGTCAAGCGTGAGGCCCGGCAATTCGGATTTGGAAAAGCGAAAGCCTAATTGAATATTTTTCCTGAATTTTATACTAATTGAACTTGAAAAAGAAATTTAATTTGATTTCTTAAATAAACGATTTCACCGATTTACACGCGTTTTCCCTTGACCAAATTTTGACCGTATCACCCTTTAATGAGTGATTCCAATGACAAATTGAGGAGTCTAGTCAGGTACTCAACTCCCAGTATTCTCAGATGCTTCAGCATTAGCATTGAAATTCCGTCGGGGCCCAGCGCCTTGGATGGTTTCGCGCTGTTGATGACATTGGTAACTTCGGCTGCGGTAAATTGTGGTGTGTCGTCGGCTCGGAGACCACGTATGCGACGAGTGGCTCTGCTTTTCGCTATATCACTCTCTGGATGCTTGACAAACTGTCGGTTGAAGTATTTGGCGCATCTCTTCGGATCAGTCATCGTCACGTCGCCAAAGGTGACTGCGATCCCATCATCCCTTGTTGTGGGGTTCGATAGGGCTCTCACTGTTGACCACAATCTACCTGTTCCTGTGCCTACGTTACATTGCTTCAGGTGTTCTAACCATGTGTTCCGCTTGTGCTCGTCGACTATCTTACAGTTCCCTGATTCTAGAGGGACGGGAGCTCACTGAAGCGGCGATCTGTATATTCTATGAAGCCTTCCCAGTTGGCTTTCTTTTGGTTTGTAAACGTCCGGCGTTCAGAGGTTATGAAATCGGAGGGTCGGTTAATGGTTAGAATTATGGGGTGGTGGTCTGATCCCAACGAAATGACGGGTTGCCAGGAAACGTCATTTATCAGACCAAGCGATGTTAAGGATAAATCCGGCGAACTGCTGCAATCACCCATAACTCTCGTGGGGGCCTCTTTATTCACCATCTATCTGCTCTGCTAAAGCTATGCCTCTCTTGTGATTACCCAGGAGAGAATGCCATAGTTGGTGGTGGTCATAAGTCTCCTACAACCAATCGGTTATGCCCGCACAACTGCCACTCAATGTTTGGGCTATAACCTGGAGCACAGCTACCAACTGGTAGCATATACACATTGTATAGCTCTATCTCGGCTACCGCCATACATTCCATGTAAGGGTCACTAGTGTCTGGCACAAGCGGGATAGGCCTATACTGCACCTCCATTTCTAGTGCGATCCTTACGCAGCACATTGTCCATCACAATGGCGCAAGCTACAGGTTTTATTTAGCTTCGTCTCTTGGATTGCCGCCACTCTGATCCTCTTCCGATTCATAAAATCTACTATCTCGAAATTCTTACCTCGGAGCAACGTTGCAGAGAAATTGCAAAAATGATGCACTTTCCGAAATTGGAACAACAATATTGGGTGTAAGATGCTGCGGCGGAGAATATTGTTGTACGGGAGATGTCGGGGGGTCGCATAGTCTGACGACCCACTGCTGCTGTCGTTGGCACAGCATCCTGCCACGTAGTCAGTATGACTATACTCCCGCAGCGATGTTAGGCCGGAGCAGTTCCGGAAGTGCACCCAGTCCAAGGTGGGATCCATCGGGTCAATCCGGTACGAAAAACCCGCCGCCGTGGGATTGAATCAATTTGTAAAATATTTTGCAGGTTTGATTGATATAATAGGTTACCTTGTGCAAAGTTTGAAAGAGTTCAGTTAATAATAATATATAAGGTCAAAAATGTGGTTATTAGGGGTAAAATCTTCAATATCGGGCGATACGTACACACAAAAAAAGTTTTTGATTTCAATCACGAAAATCGCGGATTCAATCATTTATTTAATTGAAATGTCTTCAATCACGAAAATGATAGTATCAATCATCCATTAAAGAACATGATTTTCAACTAAAAATTTAATTGACTTTTTTCACGGACAGGGCTGTGGAGTCGAAGTCGTAAAAATTTTGCTCGACTACGACTCCGGTCAAACCAAAATTTTAAAACACTTTATACCCTATGGGAAATGGATCAACCACAGGACCGGTACAGGGTTAGTCCCTGGTGTATATGGACCAGTCACAGTTCTGGTCCAAGCGTATGTAAGGGACCGGTCACTTTAACATGGGTTTGTCATTGGCTGGGAAAATTTACAGGAAACGTCCTGGAACAAATTTGTAGGACAACCCCATAGACAACTGCTCATGAAACAGTCTGGGACAAACTTTTAAGACCCTGCTTCCATTC
>NC_134398.1:102353885-102355366 GCF_050003625.1 Haematobia irritans
AATATAATATAATATAATATAATATAATATAATATAATATAATATAATATAATATAATATAATATAATATAATATAATATAATATAATATAATATAATATAATATAATATAATATAATATAATATAATATAATATAATATAATATAATATAATATAATATAATATAATATAATATAATATAATATAATATAATATAATATAATATAATATAATATAATATAATATAATATAATATAATATAATATAATATAATATAATATAATATAATATAATATAATATAATATAATATAATATAATATAATATAATATAATATAATATATATAATATAATATAATATATAATATAATATAATATAATATAATATAATATAATATAATATAATATAATATAATATAATATAATATAATATAATATAATATAATATAATATAATATAATATAATATAATATAATATAATATAATATAATATAATATAATATAATATAATATAATATAATATAATATAATATAATATAATATAATATAATATAATATAATATAATATAATATAATATAATATAATATAATATAATATAATATAATATAATATAATATAATATAATATAATATAATATAATATAATATAATATAATATAATATATATATATAATATAATATATATAATATAATATAATATAATATAATAATATAATATAATATAATATAATATAATATAATATAATATAATATAATATAATAATATAAATAATATAATATAATATAATATAATATAATATAATATATATAATATAATATAATATAATATAATATAATATAATATAATATAATATAATATAATATAATATAATATAATATAATATAATATAATATAATATAATATAATATAATATAATATAATATAATATAATATAATATAATATAATATAATATAATATAATATAATATAATATAATATAATATATAATATAATATAATATAATATAATATAATATAATATAATATAATATAATATAATATAATATAATATAATATAATATAATATAATATAATATAATATAATATAATATAATATAATATAATATAATATAATATAATATAATATATATAATATAATATAATATAATATAATATAATATAATATAATATAATATAATATAATATAATATAATATAATATAATATAATATAATATAATATAATATAATATAATATAATATAATATAATATAATATAATATAATATAATATAATATAATATAATATAATATAATATAATATAATATAATATAATATAATATAATATAATATAATATAATATAATATAATATAATATAATATAATATATATAATATAATATAATATAATATAATATAATATAATATAATATAATATAATATATATAATATAATATAATATAATATAATATAATATAATATAATATAATATAATATAATATAATATAATATAATATAATATAATAT